>NC_057808.1:259853694-259885920 GCF_018294505.1 Triticum aestivum | reverse complement strand
CGCCTCGGGGGCCCCGCCGCCCGTGCCGCGCCCTGCCCCGAGCGGAGCCCGCCGCCCTCGCCCGGATCCCGCCGGTGCCGGCCCCGCCGTCCCCTACCTCGCCCTCGTCGACCTCCATCGCCACTGCCGGCGGCAGCCCGAGTCCGAGCTCCCCGAGGAGTCCTCGATCCAGATCCAGTGCACTGTTCGGTTGACTTTTCCCCCGAGCCCCTCAAATTTCCTAAGTTTTTTTGCATCTTTAATATTATGTTCTCTTGTTTGTGATGCCATAACTCCTTGCATGTAGCTCCGATGCGCGCGTGTAATATGTCAAATTGTTCGTCTTGTGATGCTCTACATTTTGTTCAATTGCACCATGTTCATTAGAGGTCATATTGATGTCCAAATCTCTGTTGGAAGAGGGCTAGTTGCTGTTATTCTCTGGTTCTTATCAGAACTTGGAGATTTGTCATGTTTGTATCTTTAATTCTGTGTATCTTATGAACATGAGCTCTACATGTGTTTTGAAGTATGCCATGCCATCTTTCCAAGGGTGTATGCCATGTATTTTTGTGATCTCTGTGGAGACTAGCACAAGCATGCAAAGTAGGCCCCATAATATTTCGGATTTCAGGGACTTAGTGATTTCTCTAAGTCCTTGTCTGCTATTATTTTGTTGCCATGTAAACTTGATGCTATAGAGAGATCCAGGCATATTTTGGAGATGTTCAGGAAGGATGTTTTGTAGCTATAGTTGTAATTGATCCATTCCTACAATTGTTTGCAATTATGGAGTGCCATAGCATGACTCAAGCTTGCTCTACTTTTGCTATAAAATATTTCTGGCAGATTCTTAACATGATATGCAATTTTGCCAAGCTTATTGTAGTTGATCCATACATGCTATGCAATTTTTCTTGCCATGGATAGCTTCATAAACATGCCATCTTGCTGTAGATATTCTTGTTTTGTCATGCATTGCTCTGTAGTGAGTGCATCAAGCTCACAAAGAGGCCTATATATTATTATTTCTGCCATGCTCTGTTTTCTGCTAAGTCTGAAACCTGATAACGAAACTTGCTATGTTTACATGCTTGCCATCATATCTTCTGGTACTTTTTGGCTTATGGACAGTAAGGGATTTTTGTCATATGAATTTAGTAGAACACTGCCATGCCTTGTTTTGCTATGTTATGTTCCTGTAGCATGTTGATTTCGTGCTCTGAACATTGCTACCTGATGCTGTTTTCTGCCATGTCCAGTTTTTCACCAAGTCTGTGAACCTGTTATCTTTTGCACTTTTGCCATGCTTGTTTGAGCTTGATATGTCGTGATCTAGCCGTAGCTCAGTGTTCATCTTTTGTCAAGAATCTCCTGTAGATTACTGCCATGTGTTTTGTTGCTATGTTGGAGTGCTGTAGAATTGTTGCTTGTTGCATTTTAAGTGCTATCATGCTGTTAATCGCAGATTCGTGTCATTCTTGTTTTGCTTGCCATTTGCAAACCGTGCATCCGATTCCGGTGATCTTTATATCGATTTCGACCGAAATCATCTCATCTTTCCAGTGGCATGCTTGGTTTGCCAATTTACTGCCATGTTCATCATTTTCCTTCCGGAGCACGCATATGCATCGCATATCATATCTCGCATATCATACATGTTTTGCATCATGTTGCTTGTGCATTTCTCGTGATTGATTGTGGTGCCGTTCGCTTGTGTTCTTGTCTTGGGTAGAGCCGGGAGACGAGTTCGTGAACGAGGAACCTGTTGAGTACGCTTACGAGGATCAAGCTTTCGACAACTCTGAGAACCTTGCAGGCAAGATGACCACCCCTCGAAATCACTTCTATCTTTGCTATGCTAGTTGTTCGCTCTATTGCCATGCTACGCTACCTATCACTTGCTATATCATTTCTCCCATTTTTCCATGTCAGCCTCTAACCATCCTTTCCTAGCAAACCATTGTTTGGCTAAGTTACCGCTTTTGCTCAGCCCCTCTTATAGCGTTGCTAGTTGCAGGCGAAGTTGAAGTTTGTTCCATGTTGGAACATGGATATGTTGGGATCACAATATCTCTGATTTAATTAATGCATCTATATATTTGGTAAAGGGTGGAAGGCTCGGCCTTATGCCTGGTGTGTTGTTCCACTCTTGCCGCCCTAATTACTGTTATACCGGGATTATGTTCCTTGAGTTTGCGTTCCTTACGCGGTCGGGTGATTTATGGGACCCCCTTGATAGTTCGCCTTGAATAAAACTCCTCCAGCAAGGCCCAACCTTGGTTTTACCATTTGCCACCTAAGCCTTTTCCCCCGGGTTTTCGCGAGCTCGAGGGTCATCTTTATTTTAACCCCCCCGGGCCAGTGCTCCTTCGAGTGTTGGTCCGAACTGAGTAGACTGCGGGGCCCCCTCCTGGAAACTCGAGGTCTGGTTTTACTCGTAGGATGTCTCATCCGGTGTGCCCTGAGAACGAGATATGTGCAGCTCCTATCGGGATTTGTCGGTACATTCGGGTGGCTTTGCTGGTCTTGTTTTACCATTGTCGAAATGTCTTGTAAACCGGGATTCCGAGACTGATCGGGTCTTTTCGGGAGAAGGTTTATCCTTCGTTGACCGTGAGAGCTTATGATGGGCTAAGTTGGGACACCCCTGCAGGGTATTATCTTTCGAAAGCCGTGCCCGCGGTTATGAGGCAGATGGGAATTTGTTAATGTCCGGTTGTAGAGAACTTGTCACTTGACCCAATTAAAATACATCAACTGCGTGTGTAGCCGTGATGGTCTCTTCTCGGCGGAGTCCGGGAAGTGAACACGGTCTGTGTTATGTATGACGTAAGTAGGAGTTCAGGATCACTTCTTGGTCATTGCTAGATGATGACCGTTCCGTTGCTTCTCTTCTCGCTCTCTTTTGCGCAAGTTAGCCACCATATATGCTTTTGTCGCTGCAGCTCCACCTCATTACTCCATCCTTTCCTACAAGCTTAAATAGTCTTGATCTCGCGGGTGTGAGATTGCTGAGTCCCCGTGACTCACAGATTCTACCAAAACAGTTGCAGGTGCCGACGATGCCAGTGCAGATGATGGCGTCGATCTCAAGTGGGAGTTCGACGAGGAACGTGGTCGTTACTACGTGTCTTTTCCTGATGATCAGTAGTGGAGCCCAGTTGGGACGATCGGGGATCTAGCATTTGGGGTTGTCTTATTTTCATCTGGATTTTGACCGTAGTCGGTCTATATGTTTGTATTTCGGATGATGTATGATTTATATTTATGTATTGTGTGAAGTGGCGATTGTAAGTCGACTCTTTATCCCATTCTTGTTCATTACATGGGATTGGGTGAATATGACCCTTCTTGCGACAAAACCACTATGCGGTTATGCCTCTAAGTCGTGCCTCGACACGTGGGAGATATAGCCGCATCGTGGGCGTTACACTAAAGTACCAAAACATTGGAGTTGGGAGCCAAAGGGAGTGCTTTGTGTGAGAGTGTAGTGGTGTTTGGTTGATGCGTGCTCTGTTTTCTGCGTCTGCGTGTCATCTTTTGGACCCGGCGTCCCAAGTCCTCAGCTCATGCATATGCACAGAAGGAAGGAAGGGGATGAAGAGGAATTGGTGAAAAGGTGGCTGCTTTGGGCCAGAGCAAGGGTCCCTTTTCACAAAGATGAAAATAGGAGTGCTGAATCATGCAAAGGGTTGGTATGGTGGTATACATACATGCACAAAAGTAGCTAATTCGTGTGTGAAAAGTACTGGCATATTTGCAAGATCCAGATGTGATGATTTTTTCCCTAGACATCGAGCTGTGATGATACCACTATGTTACCCATACATCTTTCGATGTTGGGCCTGGATCTTGCAACTTGTATTAATGTGAAGGTTTTTTCAGCCATCTAAATTTCTAACCGGAAAGCCTGAGGCACATGTTCTCCGATTCTATCTACAGAGTGAACGATACACTACCGTCTCATGAGAAGAAGAAGCTGGAGGAGACGAACAAAATCATGAGTTGGATGGAGGGAGACTGACTAGTGAGCGTGATAGGCGTCGAACGGGCCTCACAAGCACCTTCAAGGCTTTCCATGAAACATGTGGTGCTAGAGTGGGAGCGGGGGGACAACCGATTGGGTGATGTGAAGGGTAGCCAAATCACCAATGAGAGGTGGTGCTTTTGCGACGAGATTGGGGATCAAAATTCAAAGTCATTCCCAAGGCGGGCGACCCACGGAACCCTAGCCGCCGCCGGGCACCCCACCCCAACTGACTGTCGCTACCGCCACTATCGCTGACCATCCTCACAGTGGTGATGAGTCCCCTCTCCATTGGAAGTGTTGACGGAGGGTGGCTTGTTGGGTTGCTCGGTGGCGCGGTGGAAGCGCAACCAAAAGGGGGTGATGTAGCACGACAACATGAGTTGCGGGCATGGCGTGGAGGTCTCATGGCATGGTGGTAACATTGTTGTTTGGTGACACAGAGGATTCAACGACATGTAGGCGACATGTGTGCTCCCTAGATGCCGGCTCCGAACCTATCCTCGACGTGGGATCCTATGCAGGAGGGATGGCAGTGAGAGCCACCCTGCAGTAGGATCGAGAGTTCAGCGATCGTGTATTAGCTACAATGTGTTGCGTGCACAGTGTGTGTCGACTCTAGCTGGTTGCTTCAACACGGAGGCACCCGGATGGCCTGAGCATGGTTTACTCGAGATTTGGTGCTAGTGGTGGTGGTGATCTTAGGTGAGGAAGAGGTCCGACCTATCTGCCGACCCTCTTTTGGGCATGTGCAACACTAAGAGATGTCAGTCAAACTTAGCTTGTCCAACTCTTCATTCATGACTTTGTATGCTTTTTACCGACGTATGATTTGTTTAGCTTTGA
Source organism: Triticum aestivum (assembly GCF_018294505.1). Classification (NCBI taxonomy): domain Eukaryota; kingdom Viridiplantae; phylum Streptophyta; class Magnoliopsida; order Poales; family Poaceae; genus Triticum; species Triticum aestivum. The sequence continues at coordinate 259,881,065 of NC_057808.1, read as the reverse complement.
CCTCACCTTTATGGAGTTCCTTCTGGAGAAGGTATGCAATGAATGACAAAGTCCAGTCGGATTAAGCTAGGGTACGTATATTGACAAGGTGTTGAAGCGGTTCAACATGCAAGACACTAAGAGAGGGTTCTTGCCCATGTTGCATGGCATTAGTCTTAGCAAGTCTCTGAGTCCCTCGACTCCTGATGAGTGAAGACACATGGATGCAATTATGTATGCTTCTGCTATCGGGTCCATCATGTATGCCATGATATGTACTCGTCCAGATGTCTGTTATGCTCTAAGTGTAATGAGCAGATACCAAGATGATTGAGGTAAGAGTCGCTGGACAAAAGTTAAGAATATCCTTAAGTACTTGAGAAGGACTAACGATATGTTCCTAGTTTATGGAGGTGAGGATGAACTCATTATAAAGAGGTACAACGATGCTAGTTTCCAAACCGATAGGGATGATTGTCGATCACAACCTGGGTTTGTGTTCATTCTGAATGGATGAGCAATGAGCTCGAAGATTTCCAAGTAAGATACGACTACTGATTCTACAACGGAGGCCGAGTACATTGCTGCTTCTAAAGCTGCATAAGAATGTGTTTGGGTGAAGAATTTTATTTCTGAGCTTGGTGGGGTTCAGGGTGCGTCCAATCCATTGGACATCTATTGTGATAATAGTGGTGCTATCGCACAAGCCAAGGAACCACAAAACCGTCATAAAACCTGACACATGCAAAGGCGTTTAACCTCATTCGTGACATTGTTTAGAGAGGTGATGTAAACATATGCAAGGTACACACGAATCTAAATGTTATTGATCCGTTGACTAAGCCTCTCTTGCAGTCGAAGCATGAGGCGCACGTGAGGTCCATGAGCTTACAATGCCTAAATGAGTAACTCTAGTGCAAGTGGTCTTGGGACCCACATCAACTTGGTGGGAATCCTTGGAGTTGTAGTTGAGCTTGATGAAGTAGAGCTTGACGTAGTCTTGGCAACCCACTTGACCATGGACTTAGGAGCTTCTTCAAATGAGTCAATCTCTTCTTGAAGCTTGTCCTTGCCTTTTAGCTTGTGGTCTTGTGGTGGAAGATCATTTTGATCTTGTGTTCCCTCAAAAGAAGTGGAGTCATACTTCTGTTGTCGAGGAACAAACTTCATCTTGAGGTATCGATCTTCTTTCGATTTAACTCCATTGGCATTGAACTTTCATTCAAAACAACACCTTGATTCTTCCGGTGCCTTCCTTCCTTGCGAACAATTTCCTCAAATTGCTTACTCCTGACAAGACTCTTGTAAACACCTTTCTCTATAATTTCATTCAATAAGCTATTTTCTTGCTCAAGTGTAACTTGGCTAAGAGAATCATTAGTGGAATCAAGAGAACTACTAGAAGCAACAATATTGGATTTAGCATGGTTATTGTTATTACTAGAAGAAGAATCTTTCTTGCTCTTGTTGCTAGATTTTACTTTTGGCATACAAGCAGGCAAGAGGAGATGTTTGGCAATGTAAGGAGAACACTTCTTTCGAAGATCATCATTGATAGCTTTTAGAAACTCATGCTCTTGATCTAAATTAGGTTCTCGAAGCGTAGCTTCTCATGAGTCCTTAGGAGCTCTCTATGATCCTCTTGAGTTGTTTCATGAGCTAACTTAAGAGTGTTTAATTCTTTAGTTAGACGCTCAATCTCCTTCTTATCACTGTCATTTGTTTCATCTTGATTAGCATGATTACTAGCAAGTTCATTTTCATCACTAGCTTTATCAACAAGTAAATCATCATCACCTAGCAAATCATCTTCATCGGTATCAAAATCAAGATACTCAGGGTGTGATACCTTGGGGCCTTTAGCCATGAAGCATCTTCCAATTCCTTCATTTGGTGAGTAAAATATGTCGTGGGAGTTGGATGACACTAGTGCAAGACCGGCAACACCTTCATCTTGAGTATAGTTGGAGCCAGAGTGATAGATTCTCTCGGAGTAGTTGTTGGAGTCGGAATCTGTCGTGGAATTGTCACGGCAGATGTCCTCGAGCTAGGACTTAGTCGTGGAGCCATCGCAACTAGGAATCTTGAAGGGGTTAATGTGGGACAAGGAACACGAGGGTTTATACTGGTTCGGCCCCTTACAGTGAAGGTAAAAGCCTACGTCCAGTTGAGGTGGTATTGATTAGGGTTACGATCACCAGGGAGCTAAACTGCTATGCCCGGCTCTCGATGAGATTGTTATCGCCCTTAAACTGCTGCCGGGTCGTCCCTTTATATAGAGAGGCTGACGCCCTGCAGCTCTCAGAGTCCCGGCCGGCTCATAAGAGTGTCCGGCTCGGACTCTCAACTATTCTTGCCTTACACTACAAGTTCTACCATAACAATGATTGTAACTACGGGCTTTAAGCCTCCGCCGGGTCTTAAGCCCATCTTTGGCCCACCGTCTTTAACCCTGGGCTCCGGGCTTCTGGCAACGACCATATGAGTAACCCGGCCCCTCCTGGCGGGTGACTCTAAGGTCTATATCCTCAACATTAGGCCCCAGATTGATCTGAGCCGGCTCATGTCAATCTTCAATTCTTTCGACAGAAAAATTCTCCGGCTTACCATTTGTGTGAAGGCCATAACCCGGTGTGACGTCATGCTCTGGACTCCGGATAATCCGTCGTGACGTCATCTTCCATTAAGCCCGTTTTTTACTCCACCAGATCCGCAACGGATCTTTGCCTTTACTGTCATTCCGAAAATCGAGGCGTTTCGTGGGGAGATAACCACGCCGTGGTCTCCTTGAATCTCGCGCCCACTTATGAACTTGCCTTATAAATAGGACGGCCCGACGGGCTGTCAGCCACTTCCTCTCCATCTTCTTCCTCGTGCCGTCGCTCCTCTACCCGAGCTCTGCTACTGCCACCGCCGTCGCGCCCCTGGTCTTCGTCAACTTTGGCCGCTGCATCACCCTGACTTGGACTAGACAAACAGCGGCAACCTCCGCTCTTCTCCAGCTCCGGTGAGTCTCTTCTGCCCTGCTAGAACAGATCCGTGGTAGGGTTCAAATAGCTCGTCCGTGTTCTTCGTGTTCATCGCCATTGCCACAAACTCCGGCAGGTTTCTTTCTTACTGCTTCTGTTGATCTTAGATCTGTATAGACTTGCTGCGGTAGACATTTAGCACCCATTTTACATGCAAACAAACTTCTTTCCACTGCATAAAGACCTCCTTCGAGCTCAAGAACTCCCCTGCGTCCGTATTTTAGGTCTAGAAAATTTTCCTTGGATCGACCATTTTGATCCAAAACTTTTACTGCGATGTGTGAAACCTGTTTTACCACACTTAGTAAAAATTGTAATTATTGAATCTCGGCGGTTTACAGTTCCGGTTTAAAGAAACCACGCGCCGCTGAACCTTCCGGCTTAAGGGAAACCATGCGCCATAAAATTTCCGGCTTAGCTGTGATTAGGCCTGTAGTCAATCAAATTATTCTCAATCCCTCGGCGGCTTAAATAGCCTGATGCACTTCAACATATACCATTAGTCCCCTTCATAAGCCGCCACCTTAGTTTTGAACTGTAGACCTCCTCCGGCTTATAATTAACCCGGACGTTTTTTCCTTTTTATCATAGACTGCCGACTTTCACCATGCCTCCCAAAGCTCCCATCACTTGCAACTGGATGAGGTCCAATGTGACCAACGAGACCCTAGCTGATTTTGTTAAGTCAGGATATCTGCCCAAGAAAGACATCATGTCCTACCATGCCCCTGACCCGTCAGAAGAGAGGCCACAGCCAAAGGATGGGGAGGTAGTGATATTTGCGGATCACATGAGCCGGGGCTTCGCCCCGCCCGGCTCAAAGTTTTTTAGGGACGTGCTCAACTTCTTCGACTTACGGCCTCAAGACATAGGACCCAATTCAGTGTCCAACATCTGCAATTTTCAAGTCTTCTGCGAGGTTTACCTTGGAGAAGAGCCTAGTCTGCTGCTCTTCAGAGAGCTTTTTTACTTAAACCGTCAGAATGAGTGCGCCAATGGGCCAAGCTTGGAGTTAGGTGGCATCTCCATCCAGCGGCGTAGGGACTGCCTTTTCCCTTACGCAGAGCCGCCGAGCCACCCAAAAGACTGGAACATGACTTGGTTCTACTGCCAAGATACATCCCCGGCTGATGAAAGCCCGCTGCCCGGCTTTCGCCCAACACGTCTGGAGCCGACTCACCCACTGTCGGACAAGTTGACTCAAGCGGAGCGCCAGCCTCTGCTCCCCACTATCAACAAGATCAAGGCTCTCTTGGGCAATGGTCTGAACGGAATCGACCTGGTCCGGGTCTGGATCTCATGGCGGGTGATCCCATTGAGCCGCCGCCCCGGCTTAATGTGTGAGTACACGGGACGAAAGGATGATCCTCAGAGGCACAGCCGCAATGATCTTCCAGAAGACGTTGCAGAGGAGATGACCAAGGCTCTTTTAAACGAGAGCCTGGCAGACTGCGGAAGGACCGGGTTAGCCCCCTTCTGCAGGACCAACCCAGCCCCAGCGGTAAGCCGCTGACTTAACTCTTTATCTTCTTCTGCATATAACCTTCATCTGAACCGTTTTTAAGAATTCATCATTGTATTTTTCAGGCTGATGATAAGTTCTGGCGGGTCAAATATGACCATGAGGCGGCCAAGAAGGCCAGGAAGGCGAAGAAAGCCGCCAAGAAAGCCACCCCTCGCAAAAAAGGAAGCAGGCCTACTGCTTCGGAGCTGATGCAATTAAGCGACAACTCCGAGTCAGAGGTAACCCCTAAGCCTTTAAGTTCTTGCTGTATTTGTTGTTTGTTACTGTCCGCCTTATCAACACTTGCTCATTGACAGGATGACACCGGCGCCAGTAACCCGGTGGTTGAAGAGGTAATGTCACTTTCCTCCGACTCGGAGCCCTTGCCACAGCTGAAAGTCTGAAGGGTAACCCGGAAAGTAAGCTTTTCACATCCTTTAGCTTATCAAGACCCTCAATTTATTTTGAAGCGACAGGTTCATGAAAGCCGGCGTCACACCCGGACCAACAAGGACACCGACCTCTCCGCCGGGTTACCTGACGCAACAAGGAAGCGCCGAACTGAGGTTTTTTCCCACTTGTACCCTTTTCATCCGTTGGCGGGTGTTATCTGTCAGCCTCTCAATTCCTCTGACTCCAATTATCAGGAGACCTCCCCCTCTTCGGGCGACTCCATGCAGTCGAGTCTTCCGACTTTCAAGACCGCGCCCGGGTAATGACAACCATCCCACATTATATTTGTCTGTACTTACTCTTTGTGTGCTTAACACTTCTGTCCTTTCAGTGCCCAGGAAAAACTCACCAAAAGAGCGAAGAAGACCAGATCAGCCGGAGTGCTGGATTTGCCTGAACCGGGGGTGACGGCTCAAGAACCGCCAGCTACCTCCGCCCCCGAAGCCACCACTCCAATGGACACGGCACCTGAGGCCACTGCCCCGACTACCAAGGCAACGACCGAAGCTTCTGTTAACCCGGAGGCCTCCAGCTCGGCTCCACCAGTAGACGACCCGGACGTGGTAATCACCCGGACGGAGTTCGTTGAGCCGGGGAGACCTACCGTGCTGGCCAAGTGCTCCGCTAAGGGGGAGTTGCTGCAGCCCCACCGGGTGAACCTGGACCTCTCCGACTACACCAACTTGAGCATTGGAGAGCTCGTCTCTGGCTACATCAGCCAAGTGCACAAGAGCCGGGACGCCGAGGTTGCCATGGTGACCCAGATCCAGCAGAAGTCTGAGGTAACATCCTTTTGTCCTCCGACTTACTGCATAATTTACCTTTACCATACTAGCCCCCAAGTCAACGACTTATGATTGAATATGTTGTAGACTTAGGTTCCGGCTTACTCCATTGAACCGGCAGTTTGTAGATAGATACGTTCAATATGCATTAGCCCCCAAGTGCCAAGTGTCTTTGCTTGGAAAACGCTTGGGACTTATATAGTAACTGTTCATGCCATAACCCGAAAATTTATGCAGGCTGTTGGCAAGAAGCTAGAGGCGGACCTTGCGGATCTCAAGAGCCGGCTGAAGACGCAGGAGATGGAGACCCGGAAGGCAAACGCCAAGTTTGTATCCAGCATCGCCGCGCAAGAGAAGCTGAAGACATAATTTGATGCTGAGCGGAAAGCCTCGGCCGAAGAGAAGGCCGCACTGGTGACCCGGGCGGAACAGGCGGAGAAGGCTCTCTCTGAGAAGACCGCCGAGCTCTCCGGCCTAAAGCGCCAGGTTTCCCAAATGGTGGCGCCATCTTCGGTAAGTCGCCTCACCGGCTTTCAGCAAGTTTAAAGTGTTTATATCTCATGATTCATCCTTGTCGCCGGCTTATCTGATTCTGTTAAACAGGTCCCAGAAGTGCCACCCTCAACCAAAGCGTGGTCACCAAGCTAAAGGCCGTGTATACCCTGGTGGAACAGCTCTACACCGGGTCACAGCGTGCCTTAGCTGTGGTGGCCCTATCCAACGAGGTGCCGACTCACCTGGCAGAAGTCCTGCGCTGGCTCGCCGTTCTGCCTCAGCGGATCCAAGAACTGCGACGGGCCTCTGCGAGAGCCGGAGCGATCGCCGCGCTGAGCCGGGCCAAGGCATTCCTGCCGGAGTTAGACCCGGCGGACATCGCCCTTGGCTATCCAAGCCTGAAGGAAGACGGCTCAGCTTTTGATCAGAAGGACTTCGCAGCTTGCGTGAAGGCCGTACGCCCGGTGGCCACCCTTATCGGGAACGACACAGACCTGACCAAGTACCAGCCGGGCTACGATGCGGAGAATCAGAGGATTCCAACCCCTCGCTATGAAGCCCTCAACCTGATCCCGCCGGCTCGTCAGCACACGTTCGCCCCGGAGATTGACCCGGCCGGGTTAATTGACGAAGAAGCCCAATTCAAAGCTCTCAGCGGCATCGACTGGAAGTCATCAACCTTCCAGGTCTTGGGATCAGCCGGAGGAGAGGATAGGAACGAGCCGGAGACTTCAACTCAGTGGGCATCATAACTCGGCTGGCGGTTTACCAAACAATGTTCCACCCTTTTAAACTTGATGAGTTTTGTAATAGAGTAGGTGCAACAGTTCATCTCTGCCGTGCCATCGTGCACGTATTGAATGCGAAAGTCTTTTGAAGTTGCCTCTTTGATATTTCTCCGGGTCATAATCAATCCTTTGTTTTTCTTAACCTCAAAGAGGTGCCTTTAATTATCCTGCATAGAAAGGCAAATCATAAGTCTCGGGGCGTCTTACCGTCCTGAGAATCATAAATTTTAGATAGCCCGGAATATGAATCGAAAAGGACTTGTCTTCAATAGTATCCTGAACACAGTCGTAAGAACATGTTGAACGGCCTGCAAGTATACTTCCGGCTTAGATAATCCGGATGAGAAAGCTGGTACCGCAACTCCGGTTTATCTGCCTTATAACACCTATTGCGTGCAGCGATACTGTAAACCAAGGTTAAACCAGAAAAGTGAGATCCGGCTGTACACACCTTAACATAATCAAAGAAAACTTGTGATAAGACAGAAGAACTTAGGGGCTTCCGGTTCGAATACGACCAGAGACCCGGCGCAAAGGGGTTAAGCTAAGATTCGGATACGATCATATAGCCCCCAGTGGGTGTGGCGATGCCAATCAAGAGGGTACCGACAGCTATGTTCTCTTTGGTTCGAATACGACCCATGTTTGAACAGGAAGCCCCCAAGTGGTTTTAAAAATTGTTTAACGATGCTGATTCGAATACGATCCACGTCGGTTCTCAGAGGGGTTAAACTATGATTCAAATATGACCAAAGGTAACCTCCCCATGAGCTCGGCACTTTGCCAATCAAATGGGTATCGACAGCTATGTTCTCTTTGGTTCGAATACGACCCATGTTTGAACAGGAAGCCCCCAAGTGACTTTACTGCTTACGGCTAGATTCGAATATGATCATAAGCCGGATCCTCCTTTAAGTCATCATGTAATCTTGTAATAAAAACAACACGTGCATATTTGGAGGAGAAAAAAGGACAGAGGTCCTGCTTTATTGCTTATCATAATATATACATGGCTGAGAGAAATATGTACACCACGAGAGCCGGTGGCTCAAGTGTAGTAAGGCCGAAGCTGAGCTATGTTCCACGGCCGACGGGTCTCCTCCTCCGACTTACGTGAATCTTTATGCTCCCGAATGTCAATGAGGTAATATGACCCGTTGTGCAAGTTCTTGCTGACCACAAAGGGCCCTTCCCAAGGCGGGGATAACTTGTGTGCATCTGTTTGATCCTGGATGAGCCGGAGCACGAGATCGCCTTCCTGGAAGACCCGGGATTTAACCCGGCGGCTATGTTAACGGTGCAGGTCTTGCTGGTAAATCGCTGAACGGGCTGCTGCCACATCACGCTGTTCGTCCAACAAGTCAAGAGCATCTTGGCGCGCCTGTTCATTATCCGTCTCAACATAAGCCGCCACGCGAGGTGAGTCATGACGGATGTCACTGGGGAGGACTGCCTCCGCTCCATAAACCATGAAGAAAGGCGTAAAACCTGTAGACCTGTTAGGAGTAGTGTTGATGCTCCATAACACGGAGGGCAACTCCTCCACCCAACAACCCGGCGTCCGTTGCAAGGGGACCAAAAGCCGTGGCTTGATACCCTTCAGAATCTCCTGATTAGCTCTCTCAGCTTGACCATTGGATTGAGGATGAGCCACGGAGGAAACATCAAGTCGGATATGCTCTCGTTGACAAAACTCCTCCATGGCGCCTTTGGAAAGATTGGTGCCATTGTCAGTTATAATGCTGTGTGGAAAACCAAAGCGAAAGATCACCTTTTTCATAAACTGAACCGCCGTGGCTGCATCACACTTGCTAACTGGCTCTGCTTCAACCCACTTGGTAAACTTGTCAACTGCCACCAAGAGGTGGGTCTTCTTATCCTTGGACCTTTTAAAAGGCCCAACCATGTCAAGCCCCCAAACCGCAAAGGGCCAAGTGATTGGGATCATCCTCAGCTCCTGAGCCGGCACGTGAGCCCGTCGTGAGAACCTCTGGCAACCATCACATTTACTGACCAAGTCCTCTGCATCAGCATGAGCCGTCAACCAATAAAAACCATGACGGAAAGCCTTGGCCACAAGGGACCTTGAGCCGGCATGATGGCCACAATCACCCTCATGGATCTCACGCAAGATCTCTTGACCTTCCTCAGGGGAGACACAACGCTGAAATGCTCCTGTAACACTGCGATGATGCAACTCACCATCGATAACAATCATTGACTTAGCCCGCCGGGTTATTTGCCTGGCCAAAGTTTCATCCTCAGGCAACTCTCCCCGGGTCATGTAAGCCAGATATGGCATCGTCCAGTCTGGTATGATATGGAGAGCCGCCACTAGTCGCGCCTCCGGGTCAGGGACAGCCAAGTCTTCCTCCGTAGGCAATTTAACCGAAGGGCTATACAGGACGTCCAGGAAAGTGTTAGGCGGCACCGGCTTTCACTGAGAGCCTAGCCGGCTCAGAGCATCAGCCGCCTCGTTCTTCCTGCGATCAATGTGCTCTACTTGGTAGCTCTGAAAGTGCCCAGCAATGGCATCAACTTCGCGGCGATAAGCCTCCATTAGAGGGTCCTTAGAGTCCCACTTGCCTGATACTTGTTGAGCCACCAAGTCTGAGTCACCGAAGCACCTTACCCGGCTCAAACTCATCTCCTTAGCCATCCAAAGACCGTGGAGCAAGGCCTCGTACTCAGCCGCATTGTTAGTGCAAGGAAACATCAATTGTAGCACATAATGGAACTTGTCACCCTTAGGGGAAGCCAATACCACGCCAGCCCCCGAGCCCTCCAACTGCCTGGACCCATCGAAGTGAATAGTCCAATACGTGTTATCCGGCTTTTGCTCGGGCACTTGTGACTCTGTCCAACCATTGATGAAATCCACCAAGGCCTGAGATTTAACAGCAGTGCGTGGCACATATTTGAGACCATGAGGTCCAAGTTCTATAGCCCACTTAGCAATTCTCCCTGTGGCCTCTCTGTTTTGAATGATATCACCAAGGGGGGCAGAACTGACCACAGTGATGGAATGACCCTGAAAATAATGCTTAAGTTTCCGGCTCGCCATGAACACACCATATACAAGCTTCTGCCAATGCGGGTACCGCTGCTTGGACTCAATGAGCACTTCGCTGACATAATAGACCGGCCGCTGAACCGGATGCTCCTTACCCTCCTCCTTGCGCTCCACCACAATAGCCACACTGACGGCTCGTGCGTTTGCCGCCACATACAGTAGTAAGGGCTCCTTATCAACCGGAGCCGCAAGGACTGGGGGCTCTGCCAGCTGCTTCTTCAAATCCTCAGAGGCGGTATTAGCTGCATCATTCCAGACAAAGTTATCAGTTTTCTTCATCAACTGATATAAGGGCATGGCCTTCTCTCCCAAACGGCTTATAAACCGGCTTAAAGCAGCGATGCGACCCGCCAAGCGCTGAACGCCATTTATACACGCCGGCTTAGCCAGGGAGGTGATGGCCTTGATCTTCTCCGGGTTAGCCTCAATGCCTCTGTCAGAAACCAAGAAGCCCAAGAGTTTGCCTGCAGGAACACCAAAGACACACTTGGCCGGGTTAAGCATCATCTTATAGACCCGGAGATTATCAAAGGTTTACCTTAAATCATCTATCAGGGTTTCCTCTTTTATAGACTTAACCACAATATCGTCCAGGTAAGCGTGAACATTGCGCCCAATCTGTTTATGAAGACAGTTCTGTACACAACGCTGGTAAGTCGCCTGTGCACACTTGAGTCCAAAGGGCATAGACACATAGCAGAAGGCTCCAAAGGGAGTGATGAACGCCGTCTTCTCCTGGTCCTTAACTGCCATCTTAATCTGATGATATCCGGAATAAGCATCCAAGAAACTTAAGCGTGCACAACCTGCCGTAGCATCAATGATTTGATCAATACGGGGGAGGGCAAAAGGATCAGCCGGACACGCCTTGTTCAAGTCCGTGTAGTCCACACACATCCGCTAGGTGCCATTCTTCTTGAGTACGAGCACCGGGTTAGCTAACCACTCTGGGTGAAAGACTTCAACGATAAACCCGGCCGCCAAGAGCCGGGCCACTTCTTCACCAATAGCTTTCCGCCTCTCTTCATTAAACCGCCGAAGGAACTGTCTGACCGGCTTAAATTTCGGATCAACATTGAGAGTATGCTCAGCGAGTTCTCTAGGTACACCTGGCATGTCAGAAGGTTTCCATGCGAAGATGTCCCTATTCTCACGGATGAACTCGATGAGCGCGCTTTCCTATTTTGGATCCAGATTGGCACTGATGCTAAACTGCTGAGATGAATCTCCTGGAACAAAATCAACAAGCTTAGTTTCATCAGCCGACTTAAATTTCATCGCCGGCTCACTCTCCGTAGTCGGCTTTTTCAGAGATGTCATATCTGTTGGGTCAACATTGTCCTTGTAAAACTTCAACTCCTCTGTAGCACAAACAGACTCTGCTTAAGCCGCATCGCCTTCCTCACACTCCAGAGCCACTTTCCGGCTGCCGTGAACCGTAATGGTCCCATTGTGACCCGGCATCTTGAGCTGTAAGTACACATAACACGGCCGTGCCATAAATTTAGCGTAAGCCGGCCGTCCAAATATAGCATGGTACGGACTTCTTATCTTGACCACCTCAAAGGTCAATTTCTCCACCCTGTAGTTGTTCTCATCACCAAAGGCCACCTCCAATTCGATCTTGCCGACTGGATAAGCCGACTTACCAGGTACTACACCATGGAAGATAGTGTTTGATTGGCTGAGGTTCTTATCAACCAACCCCATACGGCGAAAGGTCTCATAATAGAGGATGTTGATGCTGCTGCCTCCATCCATGAGCACCTTTGTGAACTTATATCCTCCCACTTGAGGAGCCACCACTAAGGCCAAGTGGCCCGGGTTATCCACCCGGGGAGGGTGATCCTCCCTACTCCATACTATAGGCTGCTCAGACCACCGCAAGTAGCGTGGAACCGCCGGCTCCACAGCATTCACAGCCCTCTTGTGAAGCTTCTGATCTCGCTTGCACAGACTAGTGGTAAACACATGATACTGTCCACCACTAAGCTGCTTTGGATTGGTCTGATAACCCCCCTACTGCTGTTGATGACCCTGGCCAGACTGCTGATTAAAGCCCCCTTGACCGTTCTGAGGACCGGAATTTGAGCCGCCGCCCGGGCCATGAAAGCCGCCGGCGCCTGAGCCGCCGCCCGGGCCATTGTAATTCTTAAAAGCCTTCATGATTGCACAATCCTTCCACAGATGAGTCGCTCGCTTCTCTCTAGAGCCATGCCTTGGACAAGGTTCATTCAACAGCTGCTCCAGCGTCGGACCTGACCCACCGCCTCGGGGAGGGGGCCTCCCCTTGCGTCGCTGGTTATTACCTTGTGAGCTAGCGTTGGCTACAAACTCTAGGCTGCCATCGGCCTTGCGCTTGCCTCCTCCTGGGTTCCCCGGGTTAAACTGAGGACCCTTGCCATTGCCGTTCTTCTTTCCCTTCCCTGTCCTTTCATCATCTGAAGGGGGATCCTTGGTACCATCAGAATCGGCATACTTGACAACAGCCGCCATTAGTGTACCCATATCACTGCAGTCGCGCTTAAGCCGCCCGAGTTTCATCTTCAGGGGCACAAAACGACAATTCTGTTCCAGCATTAAAACCGCTGAGCCGGCATCCATCTTATCTGACGAGTGTATGATCTCCTTAACCCGGCGAACCCAATGTGTCGTAGACTCACCCTCCTGCTGCTTACAGTTAGTCAAATCCACAATTGACATAGACTGCCTACAGGTATCTTTGAAGTTTTGGATGAACCGGGCCTTCAGCTCAGCCCAAGACCCAATGGAATTCGGTGGTAGCCCTTTCAACCAAGTGCGGGCAGTCCCATCTAACATCATGGTGAAATACTTCGCCATGGCCGCCTCACTGACCTCCAGCAGCTCCATAGCCATCTCATAACTCTCGATCCAGGCTGCGGGTTGTAAGTCAGGTGTGTAATTAGGCACCTTCCTAGGGCCCTTGAAGTCCTTAGGTAGACGTTCATTACGGATAGCTGGCACTAAACAAGGGACACCCCCGGTCCTGGTAGGGATACCCACGTCGACGGAAGTCGTCGGATAAGCCGGGGGGGGGGGTCTGGTAAGCCGTCAATTGAGGCACTTGCTCCGCCTCTTGCCGCGCTTTGTCCTGGTCTGCTGCGTAAAAGGCTCCATTATGAGCCGGGCCATGGCCAGGGGGCGGGTCATGGCGTCGGACGTTACTTGAGCCGGTTGCTGAGACCATGTGCCGGCTGTAACTCGGGCTCTGGTCTGGACGAGGGGTCAAGTGGATCCTTTCCCGGCTGTAGGAGTACGCCTCTTGCTGCGCCAGTGCTGTCTGAAGGAGTTCCCTGACCCGGCGGGTTTCAATAGCCGTCGGAGAGTCGCCGTCAACTGGGAGAGCCGCCAGCCGTGCTGCCGCAACGACCATGTTCTCCAGCGGGTTATTATAATGGCCCGGGGGTATTGGCACATACTGAGGCGGGGCAGGGGGCACCTGGGGAGGCCCCATCACTCGTGGCTGAATAAGGGGTCCAGACCCGGGCGCTATGACCCCTGGCGGGTTACTAGACCCTGCACCTGGCGTGTTGAAGAGGTTGCGTGGATCGTAAACCGGAGGGAGTCGAGATTGGGTCTTTTGATACCTCCTTCTCATGACTTCACTGGCCACGTTCTGATCCATCATGAGTTGGAAGGATTGCGCCCGGATCAGCTGAGTTTGGGCATCGAGAGCCGCCCTCTCTGCAGCCAGCCTGATCCCTTCCGCTGCAAGATCCTCTTTAGCCTTCACTAGATCCAATTTTAACTGTGCCACCTCCGCGTCATGCCGAGCTTGATCCGCCGGGTCAACCGTGGCGGTTAACAGGGCCGTCATCTTGTCAGTGAGATCCATTAGCACCTGAGCCGGAGAAGGCACCGGGTTTCCCGCTCCAGCAGCGGGGTTCTGAACAGGCTGCGCACCAGCCATAAAAACTCCAACCTGACTTGGCGGCTCAAATAGGTCCGCAATACTGTAACCATCGGAACAACCCATGAGCCTGCCATCCTGAAGTTGGTACAACGAGTTTGACTCATCGGTGGCCGACTCGCCGTCAGAGCCGGCGGCCGTCTCATCACCAGATCCAGATCGATCAGAGAGTCCTCCATGGATACACCCCACAAAAGCATGCCTTAAGGCAGGCCGGGCCCGGGCGGGTCGCGCAAGCTGAGCCGTCTCGATGAGATCGGCGCAGAGACCCGGCTCAGGGCCCGGTTCACCAATCTTGCCAATGAAAACATGAATTCCGCCGAAGGGGACCCGGTACCCGTACTCAATTGAGCCGGCGTCGGGGCCCCAGTTTGCATCGTCGATGTAGAGCTTGCCGCGACGACTCTTGGTCATCCGGCCCACAGCGTATCCCCTGAGCCCTTCGAAGCTGCCCTTCAAGAACTCAAATCCACCGTGCACTGGCCCCACGGTGGGCGCCAACTGTCGTGGAATTGTCACGGCAGATGTCCTCGAGCTAGGACTTAGTCGTGGAGCCATCGCAACTAGGAAGCTTGAAGGGGTTAATGTGGGACAAGGAACACGAGGGTTTATACTGGTTCGGCCCCTTACGGTGAAGGTAAAAGCCTACATCCAGTTGAGGTGGTATTGATTAGGGTTACGATCACCAGGGAGCTAAACTGCTATGCCCGGCTCTCGATGAGATTGTTGTCGCCCTTAAACTGCTGCCGGGTCGTCCCTTTATATAGAGAGGCTGACGCCCTGCAGCTCTCAGAGTCCCGGCCGGCTCATAAGAGTGTCCGGCTCGGACTCTCAACTATTCTTGCCTTACACTACAAGTTCTACCATAACAATGATTGTAACTACGGGCTTTAAGCCTCCACCGGGTCTTAAGCCCATCTTTGGCCCACCGTCTTTAACCCTGGGCTCCGGGCTTCTGGCAACGACCATATGAGTAACCCGGCCCCTCCTGGCGGGTGACTCTAAGGTCTATATCCTCAACAGAATCGGAAACCCATTCACCAACGTGAGATTGATGTCTTCGTCTTGTGTAGCTCTTTGATAACTTGTCCTTCCTTTCTGAATCCTTTCTTCTTTGAGAGGGTCTTCATTCATAACGATCATCTATACTCCTCTTCTCTCTTGGAGGTGATTCATCTCTTCTACTTCTCCTTTTTGGTGAGTCTTCTCTTCTCTTGTAGGGAACCGTACACTCATTGGAGTAGTGTCCGGGTCTTCCACAATTGTAGCAATTACGATCACGACTAGAAGATCTTTTTTCATTGCAGGACCTTGACTTGGAGCTTCTCTATTTGCTTCTACTCTTGTAGAGCTTATTGAAGTTCTTCACCATTAAGCTCAATTCTTCACTAGGGACTTGTTTTTCACTTGATGTTGTAGGAGCGTCACTTGAAGCTTTGTAAGCACCACTTGACTGGTTGTGAAGCTCTTCCTTGTCCTTGAGTGACATCTCATGAGCAACAATTCTACCAATGACTTCCGTGGGCTTCAAATCTTTGTAATTGGGCATCATTTGGATCAATGTGCACATGATATCATATTTTCTATCCAAGGCTCTAAGGATATTCTTGATGATGAATTTGTCGATCATCTCTTCACTTCCTAAGCCGACAATCTCATTTGTGATGAGAGCAAGCCTAGAGTACATTTCAGCGACTCGTTCACCATCCTTCATCTTGAACTTGTCAAGTTGACTTTGAAGCACATCCAACTTAAATTCCTTGACGGACTTGGTACCTTCGTGCATATCAACCAAAGTATCCCAAGTTTCATTTGCATTCTCAAGGCGGCTGATTTTGTTGAATTCTTCGGGGCACAATCCATTGAAGAGAATATCACAAGCTTGAGCATTGTATTGCAACATCTTCAATTCTACCGCGGTCACTTCATGATCGGTTCTCTACCATCCTCAAAGATATCACCTGGCAAACCAACACGCACAATAGCCCAAACGGCGGGGTTATGACCAAGAATATGCATTTCCATCTTATGCTTCCAACTAGCAAAATTTGTACCATCAAAATAAGGACATCTATGGTGATAGTTACCCTCGCTAGACGCCATACTCTCTTAGGTTGTGAAACCAAGGCTATGATCACCAAAGCTATGGAAATCAAGGCTAATGGAGACCAAGGCTCTGATACCACTTGTAGGATCGAAAATATGTCTAGAGGGGTTTGATTAGACTACTTGACCAAATAAAAATCTTTCCTTTTCCCAATTTTAGTTGTGGTCATATTGTATCAATTATGACAAGTCAAGCAATCAACCTACACATGCAATTCTAAGAGTATAGTAGCAGAAAGTAAAACATTCAAAGGTCTGGAGAAGGCAAACACAATGGAGACACGGAGATTTTTGGCGTGGTTCCGATAGGTGGTGCTATCGTACGTCCTCGTTGATGGAGACTTCAACCCACGAAGGGTAACGGTTGCGTGAGTCCATGGAGGGCCCAACCCACGAAGGGTCCACGAAGAAGCAACCTTGTCTATCCCGCCATGGCCATCGCCCACGAAGGACTTGCCTCACTCGGGTAGATCTTCACGAAGTAGGCGATCTCCTTGCCCTTACGAACTTCTTGGTTCAACTCCACATCACGATGGAGGCTCACAAGCGACACCTATCCAATCTAGGAGACACCACTCTCCAAAAGGTAATAGATTGTGTGTTGATGATGAACTCCTTGCTCTTGTGCTTCAAATGATAGTCTCCCCAACACTCAACTCTCTCTCACATAGATTTGGTTATGGTGGAAGAAGGATTTGAGTGGAAAGCAATTTGGGGAAGGCTAGAAATCAAGGTTCAAATGGTTGGAATGGACTCTCTTGATCTCAACACATGAGTAGGTGGTTCTCTCTCAGGAAATGAATAGTGGAAGTGTAGGCACATTATGATGGCTCTCTCTCATGAGAAGAAGGGGGTGGAGGGGTATATATAGTCTCCACACAAAATCCAACCATTACACACTTTTGACCCATCTCGGTGGCACCGATTAGAAAACTCGGTAGCACCAATCTGTACAAAAATATGAACCTTAGGATTCTCGATGGGACCAACTGGAACAACTCGGTGGGACCAATGTGCTAGGGATTAGGGAAAACTTCATCTCAGTGGCACTGATTGCATCAACTCGGTGGGATCAAAGTGAATGCAATGAGCAATAGAGAATCTGTCAAGCCAACTCGGTGGGACCGATCGCAACAACTCAGTGAGACTGAAGTGAATGCAACAAGTCACAGAGCATTGGCAAGGCCATCTCGATGGGACCGAGATCCGTATCAGTGTGACCGAACTGTTAGGGCTTCTGGTAGTAGCTATGTCAACATGAACTCGGTGGCGCCGGATGAAAGATATCGGTGGGACCAAGTTGGTCTATGGCAGGGACCTCCGTGTTGGCGCCGACCCTAACTGAAGGCCTCGGTTCGGGATTACCCCCTGCACCTCTTCAATGTCCTCGGACGAAGGTGGCTCTACATATCTCCTGCAGGTCTCAGCAAAGGTCATGCATATTTGTAGCGGCTATCACAGATAACAACGCCGAACTATGCATTGAACATATTACCTCCTGGCCGTGGGCGCGGTCGATGTAACTCCCGCGGTCCCCCCATGTTTGAACACTCTGCAACCGTTCGGTGCTGGAGCAACCGACGCCGCTCTCCCTGGTGTTTGGCAAGATGTGCGACGGCCCTTGAGGGTAGAAGTCAGCGTATTCGGAACGATGGGAGGTGAACGCCCTTTTCGGGAAGAGGTCTTTTTGTCACTTATAGAGGAGGAGGGGAGTGTCCCAGGGTGATCGACCAAAATTGCCACTTTAGAGCCATCAAGACTCTCATGGTAAAAGGCCCCATCCTCGAAATCGATCGACGTTTCCGGATCATCATGGAATCCCGGGTCACCGTCGCGGGAATAGCTCTCCGGTTGAGGAGAAGGACAACTAACTCTCTCGATCCAGCGCCTCCAGTTCTGTTCGGACAGTTAGAAGATCCGATTAACATAAATGGACATAACATCCAAACTATAAAGTGTAGCTGAACTCACCCATTCAATGGGATTATAGCTCGAGTAACCATCCTTGGGCTTTAGGCGGGTAAACTCTTGCTCTTCTCCTTTAAAGAGATCAGCCAGTATGGCTTCCATTGCTTCCTGGTTGGCAGGCCCCTTCCGTTTGTAATGGGTTGCGTCATCCATCCCATTGTAACACCATAGGGGGTGCATCCTCCCTCGAAGCTCTACTGGATCGTGAGTTCGCGGGACGTCGCCGAGCTGAACATGTGCTGAACACGGAGGTGCCGTACGTTCGGTACCGAGGATCGGTCGATCGTGAAGACGTACGACTACATCAAGCGCGTTGTCATAACGCTTCCGCTTTCGGTATACGAGGGTACATGGACACACTGTCCCCTCTCATTGCTATGCATCACCATGATCTTGCGTGTGCGTAGGAATTTTTTTGAAATTACTACGTTCCCCAACACCTACAACCCGGCTCGGAGCGGAGGAGCTTCTTTGTCGCCGCAAACGCCATAACCCCCAACCACGGTCGCCGCATCTCGCCATCGTTCGCCACCGTTACACACCACACCTAGCTTCCCTGACTGTGCCTTTGGGATCACCGTGAGTTGCTGGTACTTTCCCCCTGTCCCCATACTGTTTATACGACGTAGACCGCGGCACCGCGCTCCGGTTGCCGTGACGGGAGTTCGCTCCTGAGTGCACGCCCGTCCGCACCCAGCCTTGCTCTGGCCATGCCCTGTCTCTGTCCCACGCGCGTCCAGTCAAGCGCCCCCATGCCCGCTGCAGCCTAGACGCTCTTGCCTGCGCTGATGCTGCTCCTGCTTGCAGTCGCAGCTGCCGCTGCTCCCGCTAGCATCCATTGCTGTTGCTGCCGCTTGCCACCACTGCCGCTGCCACCGGCTGCTGCTGCACACGCCCGCGCCGGCTGCCCTCCCTCCCTCCCTCCGGCCGCGCCGCCTGCTTCCGCCTCGGGCCACCGCTGCCGCTCGCCCCGCCTCCGCCGCACCCCGCGGTCACTCGCCCCCGCCGCCTAGCACCCCACCGCCCAACTCCGCTCGGCTGCTTGTCTGCTTGGCCGTGGCTGTCCGCACCCCCCACTCGCTAGCTCGATCCCATGCGTGGCCTCGCCGCCAGCCGCCGGTGCCTCGTGCTGCTGGCCTGTGTTCGCCTGGCGCGTATAGCCGGCTGGGATGCTGCCTAATGGGGAAGGGGCTAATCCCCCTTTAACACAACCCCCTCCTAATTAGAGTATGACTACTGGACCCCACCCTGTTAAATTAAACCTAGTTAAAGACATTAAAATTTAAAATAACACATGTGACACTGACATGCGGGACCCGCCTGCACTATTTACCCTATTGACCAGTCTTTGTTGACTGGGTCAACTGGGCCATCTGATCCCACCTATCAGCCTCGGTGGTGGATTATGGGTGCACTGCACCGGTTGCACCTAGTGTTTCTACTGTGATTTTCGAATTAAACTTAAATCCAGAAATTCCAGAATATTGTCAAAACTTTGAAAATTAATATAAAATAATCCGTAACTCGGATGAAAATAATTTATATATGAAAGTTGCTCAGAAAAATCCAACGGATCCGTATATGAAATCCATTCATCTGTCACATGCCCATAGCATGCTGAAAGTGGAACCGTTCCCTCTCTTTCATCTGTCCGGAAAATACCAAACGCCGGGAAAACATCCCCAAATGTTTTCCCCCTCCGTCTGCAACATGTAGTACTACATTAGGTCACCCCTAGCACTGCTTGTTGTCATGTCATGCTTAGTGATGCATCTGTTTGCGTTGTATTTACTGTTTCTTCCCCCTCTTCTCTCCGGTAGACCCTGAGACCGATGCTGCCCCTGTGATCGACTACGTCACCAACGACCCTTCTTCCTTTTCAGCAGAGCTTCCAGGCAAGCAAACCCCCTTGATCATTCTGATATCGCCCATTCCCTTTTCTATTATTCTTGCATTAGAACTACTACTGCTTTCGTATGATCCTATTCTGATGCATAGCCTGTTTTTGTTACCTGCTTTCATACCTTACTGATTATCCTAAACTGCTTAGTATAGGTTGGTTAGTGATCCACTAGTGACCCCTCACCTTGTCCCAGTTGCCCCCGCTTTGATAACCCACAAGTATAGGGGATCGCAACAGTTTTTGAGGGTAGAGTATTCAACCCAAATTTATAGATTCGACACAAGGGGAGCCAAAGAATATTTGTAAGTATTAGCAGTTGAGTTGTCAATTCAACCACACCTGGAGATTAAATATCTATAGCAAAGTGATCAGTAGCACAATAGTATGATAATTTTGATAGCAGTGGTAACGGTAAAAACATTAACAGTTGTAACAGTAGCAATAGCGATAGTAACTTAGCAAGAACAATATGTGGAAAACTTGTAGGCATTGGATCGGTGCATTCGTTGGATGATATTCATCATATAACGGTCATAACCTAGGGCGACACAGAACTAGCTCCAGTTCATAAATGTAATATAGGCATGTATTCTGTAAATAGTCATACGTGCTTATGGAAGAGAAATTGCATGACATCTTTTGTCCTACCCTCCCATGGCAGCGGGGTCCATAAGGAAACTAAGGGATATTAAGGCCTCCTTTTAATAGAGAACTGGAACAAAGCATTAAGACATAATGAATACATGAATTCCTCAAACTACGGTCATCACCGGAAAGTATCCCAATTACTGTCACACTAGAGTTTATGGATCATAACACGTAATAGGTGAATATGACTTGCAAGATCGGATCTAGAACATAGATATAATGGTGAAAATATAAATGGTTCAGATCTGAAATCATGGCACTCGGGCCCTAGTGACAAGCATTAAGCATAGCAAAGTCATAGCAACATCAATCTCGGAACATAGTGGATACAAGGGATCAAGCCCTAACAAAACTAACTCAATTACATGATGAATCTCATCCAACTCCTCACCGACCAGCGAGCCTAAGAAGGAATTACTCACTCCCGGTGGGGAGCATCATGGAATTGGTGATGACGAAGACCGAAGATTCCCCTCTACGGAGCCCCGAACAGCTCCAGATCTGGCCTCTTGATGAAGAACATGAGGTGGTGGCGACTCCGTACCGTAAAACACGATGAAACTTCCTCCCCGATTTTTTCTCTAAAAATAGGTATTTATGGAGTTGGAATTAGGGTCAGGTGGGCACGAGGGTCCCACAACCCACCAGGGCGCGCCTTGGAGGGGGTGGCGCGCCCTGGTGTATCGTGGCCAGCCAAGGCACCCCCTCCGGTGGTTCTTGGTTCCAGTATTATTTATTTATTCTGAAATAAATCTCCAAAAGGTTTCGTCCAAATCTGAGAACTTTTATTTCTGTACAAAAACAGCACCATGGTAGTTCTGCTGAAAACAGTGTTAGTCCGGGTTAGTTTCATTCAAATCATGCAAATTAGAGTCCAAAACAAGAGCAAAAGTGTTAGGAAAAGTAGATACGACGGAGACGTAGCAACTCCCCAAGCTTAAACCTTTGCTTACCCTCAAGCAATTCAGTGGACAAACTGAAAGTGATAAAGAAAAACTTTTACAAACTCTTTTGTTCTTGTTTACATAAGTAAGCTTAAGTAGCTCCTAGGTTTTTAGCAAATATCATGACTAACCATGTCCACAATAACTCTTTGAAATAATATTAACTCATATCAATGGCACAATCAACTAGAGAGCAATAATAAGATATATCAAATGCCAACACTTTGTCAAAAGAATCTTGATATAATATGACAACAGTGGTATCTCGCTAGCCCTTTTTGAGATAATAAAACATAAATGCAGAGCACCACCAAAGTTCAAGCAACGACTAAACATTGTAATTCGTGGTAGAAAAGATCCAGTCATGATGCATCCAACATTAACTAAACACAATGCATGAGGATGACAATAGTGCTCTCAGGTTTGGCGCTTGTTTGAGAAGGTGATGACTCAACATAAAATTAAATAGATAGTCCCTACGCAGAGGGAAGTAGGGATTTTCATAGGTGCCAAATCTCAAAGCTTAAAATAGAGATAAATATAATGTTGGTAGGTACACCCTTCATGTCAACGTTACGACCAAGAGTTATCAATATCTTCCACGGTAAACAAATTAGCGAAGGTTCCCAAGCGATAAAAGTAAAGGTTTACCCCCCCTCCACCAACAAACACACTCCATGGCTAGCCGAATCCTCGGGTACCATCCATACCAACAACAATCCTGGGGGAGTTTTGTCTAATTATTTCCAATTTTTGATTTCGGGACTGGGCATCCCTATTACCGCCCCTCTCGTGCAAGGACGAGTGAATAAGCACTCATCATGAGAATAACCCGCTTAGCATGGAAGATACTGACCGGCCCCTATCGCTCCATGAGCGGTCTAGGCACACAAAACAAATGTTCATTTGAAATTTTAGAGGTCGCACATGCAAATTTACTTGGAACGACAGGTAATACCGCATATAGGTAGATATAGTGGACTCATCTGGAATAACTTGGGTTTAAAGATTTTGATGCACAAGCGGTATTTCCTCTTAGTACAGGCGAAGGCAAGCATATAGGTTGAGAAGCGGCCAGCTAGAGAGCGAAACGGTCATGAACATGCATTATGCACAATCAACATTGAATACTAGCATGAGTAGGATATGAACACCATGAACATAAATATCGTAGAGGCTATGTTGGTTTTGATTCAACTACATGCATAACATGTGCCAAGTCAAGCCACTTGAAACATTCAAAGGAGGATACCATATCATCATACTACATCACAATCATTTTAGTGCATGTTGACATCCAAGATAAATCATTATCCACTCCTAGCTACTTAAGCATGGCATGAGCAACTATAATCTCTAATTGTCATTTCAAACATGTTTGATCATAATAGGCGGAATCATGGATACTAGGTTAAACACATTTACAAAAAGAAAAAAAGTTGAGTTCATACCTGCTTCTCTCTGCCATAGTCACTTCATCAAATATCGTCATTATTGCCTTTCACTTGCACGACCGAACAATATGAAAATAATAATAGTGCAAGAGTGCCGTAGACTAAGCTAAAATTTGCAAACATTTTATTCAAAAGGAGAAGGCAAGGTAATTTGGGTTCTTTGTTAGATCAACAATAATGTATATGAGAGCCACACAACATTTTCATTGTGGTATTCTCCTTGGTACGGCTCAATAAAAGAAAGAAAAGGAATTCAGAGAAACACACTGAAATATTTTTGGAGTTCTTAATTTTTCTTGAAGGAAGAAAATTAAAGAAGGAAAAACAAAAACGAGAAAAAATATTTACACGGGACAGCTCCCAACAAGCAAAAGAAGAATCGAGAAATATTTTTGGGTTTCTTTTAATACTACAACTAATTAAACTAGAAAGAAAAACCGGAAATAAGCAAGAAATATTTTTGGATTTTTTCAAAGTTTTTCAAACACACAAGAAGAAAATGAGAAAATAAATCTAGCATGGATATTACAATGAAAAAGTGCTAACACTGACAACTGGAATGAAAGGTGTGAACATGAATGTAATGTTGATGGAAATACGTACTCCCTCAAGCTTAGGCTTTTGGCCTAGGTTGGTAATCACCATCCGCGGCCTGGATAATAATCTGAATAATAGCTCATGGAGGCTCTTGGTGTAGCGTCTTCAGCTCGTCGGGCAGCCTCGACCTCCGCATTGTACGAGCGGGCCTCGCTCTCAAGAACATAATATCTTCTTTTCCTGTGATAATCAAAGAGAGCAAGCGCAGGAAAACAACATGCACAATGGGTTCTTTATTGAACCTCAAGTTATAAGTATAATCAGTGATTGTGCCCTTAAGGAACTTATGGCGCTTCATGGCCTCAAAGTCTAAGTACTGAGTAGGTAGGATGGGATCATTAGGCAGAGGTGTCACACCAACCTCTTTAGCTAAATGAGAAGCATAAATCCCACCATAAAAGTGACACTATCAGCATTACGTTGCAACCTCCATGCAATGATTGCTCTGAGATTATAACATTTAATTCCGGTGGAAGCTGTGTGTATGAGGCTCAAGTCATGAGCATATAGTGTGCTACAATCTTGCTTGCCCATGATGCATTTCCCATTAAAGAGTGCAAAGTAGTGAATTGATGGGAAATGAATACTTTTTATTCTACCTTGTGCCACTCCTCTATCCTCTCCAAAGCAAAGATTAATCAAGGATGACTCATACTCAAATTTTGGCGGTTCGTCCAACGAACCCCAATATGGAATTTTACAGGCATCACAGAACACATCTAGAGGCATGGTAAATGGATGATCATAAAGACTAAATGAAACTCTAGACTTGCGAGGATGATATTTAAATTTCTTAGTGAACGTTTCTGTGAGGTTGAGATGTTGGATGCACGTATCTTCAATGTAGGAATAGAGCTCGGTGTTGCTCGAATTCTTCCTTAATACCTGCACTCACCATGAAATTGTTGAACAACCATAGGCATGATTTGGTAGCGGCATCCCACATTGAGCTTGCACTTAGTTCAACATAGGACCATCGTATCGAGCCACTACTCGATGATGCCTCCGAATACCTTCTCTTCGAAGAACTCCTAAAGAATTGCATTTTTATTTGCGAACAATTTCTAAAAAATTTGGGACATAAAATTTTTGTCAATAAAACTTCGCAAGATTGCTAGCAACTACTCATAAGGATGCCTAGAGGCCATATTATGCATTCAAACTACTTAGAACTCTAAGAATTCAACATGCAAGCCTATTTACAACAGCACCAAGAGTAGCTAACTATTCAAAATATAAACCACTAAAGAAAAAACTAATTGGAGCAATGGAGAAGTCACATACAAGGTAGCAATCCCCCAAAACAGTTTTGGAAACGGAGCTTCGAGCAAAGAGATCGAAATCCACGAGTTTGAGAGCAAGAATACGAGAGAGAGAGCTATGGTTATTTTTTTCTAGAGATACGAGATGACATGGGCTAAAGGGATAAGTGAGGGGTCCCACATGGGGACCGCAACCCACCAGGGCATGCCTTGGTGTCTTGTGGGCACTAGGGGCACTGTCGGTGTCAAAACCGGCGGATCTCGGGTAGGGGGTCCCGAACTGTGCGTCTAAGGCTAATGGTAACAGGAGGCAGGGGACACAATGTTTACCCAGGTTCGGGCCCTCTCGATGGAGGTAATACCCTACTTCCTGCTTAATTGATCTTGATGATATGAGTATTACAAGAGTTGATCTACCACGAGATCGTAGAGGCTAAACCCTAGAAGCTAGCCTATGATTACGATTGTTGTTCTACGGACTAAAACCCTCTGGTTTATATAGACAACGGAGGGGGCTAGGGTTACATAGAGTCGGTTACAAGGGAGGAGATCTTCATATCCGAATTGCCAAGCTTGCCTTCCACGCAAAGGAGAGTCCCACCTGGACACGGGACGAAGTCTTCAATCTTGTATCTTCATAGTACAACAGTCCGGCCAAAGTATATAGTCCGGCTGTCCGAGGACCCCCCTAATCCAGGACTCCCTCAGTAGCCCCTGAACCAGGCTTCAATGACGATGAGTCCGGCGCGCAGATTGTCTTCGGCATTGCAAGGCGGGTTCTTCTCCAAATCCCGAGTACCTGTCGTAACAAGTAGTGTCCGGCTTCCCATGAATGTTGCACTCCTCAGCTTCTATGCTTTAATAATGGCTATCTGCCACGTGTCGAGCGAATGCGAGAAGTCGGGGCATTTTTACATTTGCCACCCTAATTATGTAAGTAAATCGTCTATTTAAAGAGACAGGGATCCTCAGATCCAGATCACACCATCCTCCCACAGCGAGTATCCATCTGAGCGCGCCCGGAAAAGTCCATCCCATCATGGCCGGCCATCGCAGCTCTTCCTCTCGCTCCCGTAGCACTAAGCCAGGCAATTGGAAGAAGTGTGCCGTCCCCCACAGCCAATTAGTAGAGTTGCAGACCCAGGGGTTTCTCCCTCCTGCGTATATGGTCCCCGTCCGAGCCGGACTAGCCACTTATAATGGCGGGGAGCAAGCGGAGAGCTTTCCCAACCCATCCAGGGGGGAGCAGGTATGCCTTGTCCCTTACTTATTGAGGGGACTCGGATTTCCAATCCATCCGTTCCTCCGCGGGCTCCTGGAGTTCTATGGCCTCCAGCTGCATAACCTTACCCCCGCCTCCCTATTAAACATCGCCGGCTACGTCGCCCTTTGCGAGCTGTTTCTGGGCTGTGAAGCTCATTTCGAGCTATGGAAGAGGCTATTCTGCCTCGTACCTCGTACACAGGAGGGGTCAATATATCAAGTGGGCGGAGCCGAAATATGGCGCATCGCCGGGACCGGATACCTGTCCGGTACTCCGAAGAAGACATCCGAAGACTGGCCTTCAGAGTGGTTTTATATGGAGGACGTTCCCCTTCCGGACCCTATTCGGATGGGCCTTCCTGAGTTTGATAATGCCCCTTTGAAGAAACGCCACAACTGGCGCCCTCGGAGCCCCCAGGAGGAAGATAACAGAGAAGTCCTTTACCTGACGGGCAGGATAAAAACGCTGGCCAAATCAGGACTGACAACAGTCGAGGTTATGTGTAACATCCCAAATTTTCAATTTGGAATGTTATACATAGATCATCATTTGCATATCATGCTTTGTTGCATTTTGACAAATCCTCGATAAATCCTAAGCAACTCAAGGACCCTCGGAGAGAGTTGGGGATTTTCTTGAATTTTCTTATTTGATTTTTTCAAACGAGGATTGGGATTTTAATTATTTTTCTCTCCGGAAAAATATTTCATTTTAAAATAAACGAGAGGAGAAAATATGACTTCTCCAAAACATTGGAATACTGGAGGAAAAATGTTAAAATCATTATTTAAAATTTAATTGGATTTTATTTGCAATTTTTATTGCATTTAAAAATATGCATGTTTTCAAAATATTTATTTTTGATTTTAAAAATGTTCACCCTATTCTAGATTTTCTAACTAGACGGGGAAAATTTATTTCATATTTTTCTGATTTTTATTTATTTTTCTATGCAATATTTTTCCGCGCCAGCTGGGGCGAGCCCAACCGACGGCCCGCCCGTCGCCCCTCTCCTCTTCCCGCACGCCCGCCGCCGCCGGAGTCCGAGCATGCCAGGGAGCCGCCGCCGCCTCGGATGCCCCTTCCCCAAGCCGCCCGCACCCCCCCTTCCATATATACCCCCCCTCCGTTTTTCTCATCACCGCCACCGGAGGAGCCCCGCCGCCGCCGCCCGCCGTTTGCCTCGCC
>NC_057808.1:259844903-259853046 GCF_018294505.1 Triticum aestivum | reverse complement strand
CGCCGCCGGAGCCCTCCCCGAGCCCCGCACCCCTCGCGCCCGAGCCCCGCCACGGAGCCCTCGCCGGAGCCCGCCGCCGAGGTACTGCCGCCGGTCGTGTCGTGTTGACCGGTTTTCTGTAAAAAAAACCTTTTGTTTTAAATAAAAAAACCCTAGATCGGTTTTTTTTTCGGTTTTTATTTCGCGAGCGTTCCCCGAACCGTTCGTTTTAACGAACGCGTTTATCGGTTTTTCTCTGTTAACGAACGTCCGTTATTTAACCGTTCGTCCGTTTTTCTTTTTCGTCGGATTTTCTCGTTATTTTCTCAGATTCGATTTCTGATCGAATTTTCGAATCTGTTTAACTTTTCGCTCGTTTATCGAAATCAGGCGATTCAAGCGCCTAGAGTTTCGTCTCGAAATTCTCTTTCCGTTTAACCTACTCAAACAAGTTTTTGCTATAGTAAAATTTGACCTAGATCCAGATTAGCAAACGAAGTTTCTTTCTTTCGCCGTTTGACTTTCGTTGCTTCTTTCGAGTTGATTCTTTTTGCAAATCGGAGTTCTTAAGTTGAACTTTCTGGTTGGATCTTTCATTCGAGTTTTACCTGTGCATTAGTTGAGTACTAATTGTATGCTTGTTTGTTTGCGATAGAGTACCCGGAGTGTGCCGCTTGTTACTTCGACTCGCTAGGTTTTGCGGATCATCAGCAAGGCAAGGAACACTTTGATCATACCCCGCTCATACCCAGTTTTATTGCATTAGATCTGTTTTCCTCAAACACATTGCATTATTAGGATCTAATTAAACTGTGGGTATTGGGAAGTAGTTGAGGTAGTACCTATTACCTGTTTTCTATCAAACCCTTGGGAGTTACTTCTACATTGCTTTTATTATCGCCATGCTATGCTCGTAGACGTGGATTGGGTTTGAGTGATATCCATGACAGATGTGAGATGTTAATTAATGGTTCAACTTAAGGTGGCAACTAAAACTCACATCTGGGTGGATTGAGACACCTGGAGAACCCAGTGTTGTCTGTATGTATAAGGTCCGCCACCCAGGCTCAAAGGGATCATGAGATTATTCATGCTAGAAACTTCCGTGTGCAGCCACAAGCTATTATGGGCTCTAGCATAGCTGAGTAGGTTACAGGATCTCTTGAAGAGGTGGACTAGCAGATGTAGGGGAAAGTAGGTGTACCGGTCCATCCAGAGTAAAGAGTGATTGTTTCTGAAAGACTGTGTCTCGGTCATCCGTTTCTCAAACATCATGCAGTGCGAGAATCAAGCGGAGGCGATCGAGTCTTGTGGGGAAAAGTGCGCAAACGTCTGCAGAGTGTACAAACTGATCATGATTAGCCGTGTCCCCGGTTATGGACAACTTGAGTATCTAGTATCTGGATTGTCATTTGAATCTCATCACCGTGATACTTATAATTAATTTTGTTGGGTTAATGATGTTACTTAATTGGGATTGAGTTGGAGGTACCTTCTCAATGTTTCAACCACCATGATAGTTAAATAAAATTTATTCCTTTGCAGTAGGGAAAAATTGGCTTTTCGCAAAACTGTAACCATAGAGCCTTTCCACCAGCCATATATGCATATAGTATAGCATTATCATTGTTCATTGCTCTCTATGTGTTATTTTGCCAGCATATTCTATGTGCTGACCCGTTTTCGGGCTGCAACGTTTCATGTTGCAGACTTTTCAGACGACGAGTAAGGTGCCTTAGGTCGTGGTCTTATACTCAGTGATGCCGCTGGAGTTGATGGACTCACTTATCTTCCAAGTCTTCCGCTGTTATCGTTATTAGATGGCCTTAAGCCATGTTTATACTTAATCTCTTCGGAGATTTTCGATATAATAAGTGTGGGATTGCTACTCTGTTATAAATCCTCCATTTGTACTGTGCGTGTCAGCATTACTGATCCAGGGATGACACTGGTGCACAGCAGCACAGGCCATTTGAGGTCTGGTCCCTACAAAGTTGGTATCAGAGCACACGCTGACTATAGGACACGACCACTAAGCTTAAGCCCTAGAAAACTTCTCTCTTCTCATTTCTGACCCCTCTCCACTTTCTACTCTTTTAGGAATGGCGAATGCAAGGAGCAAGTTCATGCAACCAGATGAAGACACGCCGTTTGGACGACATCTGAAGGAAGTCACCAAGTACTTGAACATAGGAATACCAAGCATCACCGGAACCTACAACGCCACCTTACCTGAAGAGGAGAGCTGGAAGATTCAAGTTATCATTCCAGGAAGGATGTTTAGTGCCATGAGATTGGTTTTCGAAGCACCAACTTGGAGCTTAGGGAAGAGCATGGCCGCACACATCGCCATGGGACGCATTGGGAAGTCTATCACCAGGAGCTTAAGGATACAATTTATCAAATTTGTGGACGTCGAGATGCGCAATGGGAGATGATCAAGACCAAGAAGGATGGATCAATTGCAGCTTTCATCCAGGAGCAGAACCAACATATTCGACGCCAGGAGAATCAGATATGCACGGACAAGGAAGAACTGAAGAAGGCATTCACAAAGATCAAGGAGCTCCAAGAAGAACTCAAGGCTACACGCGAAGATTATTTGGAGGAAATCAACGCACTAGTAGGGAAGATTGACGACCTGGAGAATAAGATTGGAGCATTCGTGGGAAATCCAGTGCCGAAAGCAGAAGTCGACGAATGCACTTGTCCGGATAACTACATCATCATCGACGACACCGACTCGGAACCAAGTGAAGACGAATGGATCGATGAAGCTGGAGCAGACATCATGGAGTCTTCAACGGATCAGAATTTTTAGTAGACTACCATATCAGTAGTAGTTTTTCCCCCATTCAGTAGTATAGCTCAAGCACTTTGTAACGCTAGTTAGATCGATTGTTTTGCCTTGTTTGGATTGATTGAGTGATATTGATTGAATGTGTCTCATGAGCATATGGGTAGTGTTTTCTCTCTAGACCTCATTCTATTCTTAATTCTCATCTTTTCTAAACCTATCAGATGCCTCCGAGACGCGACACCGGATTTGTTTTCCCGCCAGAGATCACCCAGTTGATTCAGCAACAGAATGCCCTGATGCAAGTGTTAGTTCAGAACCAAGGCAACAACGACAACAACAACCCACCGCCACCACCACCTGTTGATCACTTAGCCCGTTTCTTAAGGCTCAACCCGCCGGTGTTTTCCAGTAGCACCGAGCCGATTGTAGCAGATGATTGGCTCCGCAAAGTTGGAAGGGAGTTGACCACTGCAAGATGCACAGATGCAGAAAGAGTGCGTTTTGCCGCACATCAGCTTGATGGACCCGCAACATCATGGTGGGAGAATTATACAGCCACGCACCCTATTGACACTGTCACACGGGACCAGTTTCAGCAAGCTTTCCGTACAGCTCATGTTTCAGCAGGAGCTATGGCTATGAAGAAGCGTGAGTTTCGCAACCTACGCCAAGGAGGACGCACCATAGGCCAGTATGTGGAAGATTTCAGTAAGTTAGCACGTTATGCACCAGATGACGTTGCTACGGATGCTGCCAAGCAGGAGAAATTTCTGGAAGGATTGAATGATGAGCTGAGTATGCAGTTGATGGTAGCAACTTTCAACAACTACCAGGAACTGGTAGATAGAGCTCTCATGATTGAAGGGAAGCAACAGCAGATTGAAAACCGCAAGAGGAAGTATGGACAAGGGAAGTACAACTCTGGAGCCCAGCAGAAGCCACGATTTACCCCGAAGCCGGGAGGACAGTTTCAGCATACCCATGGAGGAGGTAGTTCGCACAACCATAATGGCTCCAAGAATGGTAATGGGAATGGAGGAGGAAACGGACAGAACCGCACCAACCCATCTACCCCAACCAAGAGAGATCTAAGTCACATTACCTGTTTCAAGTGCCAGAAGACGGGACATTACGCTACTGATTGTCCCGAAGCCCAAAATGGAAATGGCAATGGAAGCTCTGGGAAGAAGCCGAACCCGTTCAACAAAGGACATGTGAACCACGTGAGCGTGGAGGAGATTGAAGCTCAGCCTGATGCAGTAATACGTAAGTTTTTGGTTAAGTCATTTACTGCAACTGTTCTTTTTGATACTGGTGCATCGCATTCATACATATCAAGGGGATTCATAAACAAGTTTAAGATGTCCACCCAAGTCCTCAAAAGCCCCATGTTAGTAACCTCGCCAGGAGCAGAGTATATGGCCACCCAAGGATGTTTTCAGATACCGTTGGCCATTGGAAGGCATGTTTTCCCCTCAGACCTCATTGTTTTGGAATCACAAGGTTTGGATGTGATTTTGGGAATGGATTGGCTATCGTTGTATGGAGGAAACATCGATTGTGCCAGCAAGACGATTTTGCTTACCACCCCGGAAGGAAAAAGGATCAAGTATGTATCCAGGCATATGCCGAAGAGGACTCAAGTGAATTCCTTATCAGGAGTTGTACAGGAGGAAGTACCAGTGGTGAAGGATTATCCGGATGTATTTCCAGAAGAGTTGCCAGGCATGCCACCAGATAGAGACATTGAGTTCTTGATTGAACTTTTGCCAGGCACAGGGCCAATATCTAAGAGACCGTACAGGATGCCCGCAAAGGATTTGGAGGAAATTAAGAAGCAGATCAAGGAGTTACTGGATAAAGGCTATATTCGCCCAAGTTCGTCACCTTGGGGATCACCAGTACTTCTAGTAGAGAAGAAAGATGGATCACTAAGGATGGTTGTTGATTACCGAGGATTGAATGAAGTGACCATCAAAAACAAGTACCCACTGCCGATGATCAATGATTTGTTTGACTGCTTGCAAGAAGCTAAAGTATTTTCCAAGATCGATCTACGATCGGGATACCATCAGTTAAAGATTCGAGAGCAGGATATACCCAAGACGACATTTACCACCAGATATGGATTGTATGAGTATACCGTTATGTCATTTGGACTGACTAACGCACCGGCCTATTTCATGAACCTGATGAACAAAGTGTTTATGGAGTTTCTGGATAAGTTCGTCGTGGTGTTCATTGATGATATTTTAATCTTTCCAACGATGAAGAAGAGCATGAGGAGCATTTACGATTGGTACTTGAGAAGCTCAGAGAACATCAGTTATATGCCAAGTTCAGCAAATGTGAGTTTTGGTTGAAGGAAGTTGGATTCCTTGGACATGTTATTTCTGGAGAAGGAATAGCAGTAGACCCTGCCAAGGTTGACACAGTGACCAGTTGGGAATCACCCACTACAGTTGGAGAAATCCGGAGTTTTCTTGGACTTGCAGGATACTACCGGAGATTTATCGAAAATTTCTCAAGGATTGCTAAGCCCATGACTGAGCTATTGAAGAAGGACACCAAATTCAATTGGACTGAGGAATGTGAAGCTAGTTTCCACGAGTTGAAGAAACGATTGGTTACATCACCAGTGTTGATTTTTCCAGATCAACGCAAGGACTATGAAGTTTATTGCGACGCTTCTCGTCGAGACTTGGAGCAGTGCTTATGCAGGAAGGAAGAGTTGTTTCGTATGCTTCACGACAACTTAAACCCCATGAAAATAATTATGCTACGCATGATTTGGAATTAGCAGCCGTGGTGCATGCATTGAAGACATGGAGACATTTTCTCATCGGAAACCATTATGAGGTGTACACGGATCACAAGAGTTTGAAGTACATTTTCACGCAGAAGGAGTTAAATCTCAGACAGAGGAGATGGTTGGAGCTCATCAAAGACTATGATATGAGATTGCATTATCACCCCGGAAAGGCTAACGTAGTAGCAGACGCGTTGAGCCGCAAGAGTCAGGTCAACACCCTCATGACAGGAGAGTTACCTCAGGAGTTAGCTGAGGACCTTCGTGAGCTATGTTTGGAGATAGTCCCTAGAGGCTATTTAGCGACATTGGAGATTCAGTCTACCTTGATGGAAAAGATCAGAGAAGCTCAGAAGACAGACAAGGAGATTGAAGAGATAAAGGAGAGGATGAGCAAAGGAAAAGCCAAGGGATTTCGTGAGGATGAGCACGATACCTTATGGTTTGAGGACCGGGTATATGTGCCAAATGATCCGGAGATCAGGAAGTTGATTTTGCAAGAAGCCCATGATTCACCGTACTTGATTCACCCAGGGAATACCAAGATGTATTTGGATCTGAAGAATACTTTCTGGTGGACCGGAATGAAGAAGGATATTGCGGAGTTTGTAGCAGTTTGTGATGTATGTCAGAGAGTGAAGGCAGAGCATCAGAAGCCAGCAGGATTGCTACAGCCATTGCCGATACCCGAATGGAAGTGGGATAAAATAGGCATGGATTTCATCACAGGATTACCCAGGACTCGTTCAGGCTATGACTCGATATGGGTTGTAGTCGACCGTTTGACGAAAGTGGCTCATTTCATTCTAGTGAAGACCACTTACACCAGTGCTAAGTTGGCATAGATATACATGACCAGGATAGTATGTTTGCATGGAGTTCTGAGGACCATTGTATCAGACAGAGGAACCCAATTTACCTTGAAGTTTCGGAAGTAGCTACATGAAACATTGGGAACCAGACTGGAATTTAGTACAACATTTCACCCACAGACAGATGGACAGACCGAGAGAGTCAACCAGATTTTGGAGGACATGTTGAGAGCATGTGCGCTAGATTATGGATCTAGTTGGGACGACAATTTGCCCTATGCAGAGTTTTCATATAACAACAGTTATCAAACCAGTTTGAAGATGGCCCCTTTCGAAGCCTTGTACGGAAGGAGGTGTAGAACACCGTTGTTATGGGACGAAGTTGGAGATCGCCAGTTGTTTGGACAGATTTGATTAAGGAGTCTGAACAGAAAGTAAGTTGATTCGCGATAGGCTCAAGGTAGCCCAGTCCAGGCAGAAGAGTTATGCTGATTCTAAACGCAAGGAGACAGTTCACGAAGTCGGAGACAGAGTGTATCTTCGAGTATCACCACTTCGAGGAGTAAAGCGCTTTGGAGTTAAGGGAAAGTTAGCGCCTCGTTTTATCGGACCATACAGAGTGTTGGAACGTATGGGAGAAGTTGCCTATAAGCTGGAATTGCCCGAAGGATTGTCTGAAGTTCATGATGTATTTCACGTTTCGCAGTTGAAGAAATGCCACGCAGAGATGGCTGAGATACCACTGAGACATACTGTGCCACTGGAAGCGATTCAGTTGGAAAGTGATTTGACTTATGAGGAGAAGCCAGTTAAGATTCTCGAGTATGCCAGCCGAGTTACCCGCAGCAAGGTTATCAAGTTTTGCAAAGTCCAGTGGAGTCACCACACAGAAGATGAGGCCACCTGGGAGCGAGAGGAAGATCTACGGAAAAACTACTCCCACCTGTTTTCTAGCCAACCCGAATCTCGAGGGCGAGATTCATCTTAAGGGGGGTAGGTTTGTAACATCCCAAATTTTCAATTTGGAATGTTATACATAGATCATCATTTGCATATCATGCTTTGTTGCATTTTGACAAAGCCTCGATAAATCCTAAGCAACTCAAGGACCCTCGGAGAGAGTTGGGGATTTTCTCGAATTTTCTTATTTGATTTTTTCAAACGAGGATTGGGATGTTAATTATTTTTCTCTCCGGAAAAATATTTCATTTTAAAATAAACGAGAGGAGAAAATATGACTTCTCCAAAACATTGGAATACTGGAGGAAAAATATTAAAAATCATTATTTAGAATTTAATTGGATTTTATTTGCAATTTTTATTGCATTTAAAAATATGCATGTTTTCAAAATATTTATTTTTGATCTTAAAAATGTTCACCCTATTCTAGATTTTCTAACTAGACGGGGAAAATTTATTTCATATTTTTCTGATTTTTATTTATTTTTCTACGCAATATTTTTCCGTGGATTTTTTTTTTAAAAAAAACTCACCCGCGCCGGCTGGGGCGAGCCCAACCGACGGCCCGCCCGTCGCCCCTCTCCTCTTCCCGCACGCCCGCCGCCGCCGGAGTCTGAGCACGCCACGGGAGCCGCCGCCGCCTCGGATGCCCCTTCCCCAAGCCGCCCGCACCCCCTCCTTCCATATATAGCCCCCCCTCCGTTTTTCTCATCACCGCCGCCGGAGGAGCCCCGCCGCCGCCGCCGCATCTAGCCGCCGCCGCCCGCCGTTTGCCTCGCCGCC
>NC_057808.1:259812612-259844440 GCF_018294505.1 Triticum aestivum | reverse complement strand
GAGCCCCTCGCCGCCGGAGCCCTCCCCGAGCCCCGCACCCCTCGCGCCCGAGCCCCGCCACGGAGCCCTCGCCGGAGCCCGCCGCCGAGGTACTGCTCCCGGTCGTCTCGTGTTGACCGGTTTTCTGTAAAAAAAACCTTTTGTTTAAAAAAAACCCTAGATCGGTTTTTTTTCGGTTTCCTTATTTCGCGAGCGTTCCCCGAACCGTTCGTTTTAACGAACGCGTTCATCGGTTTTTCTCTGTTAACGAACGTCCGTTATTTAACCGTTCGTCCGTTTTTCTTTTTCGTCGGATTTTCTCGTTATTTTCTCAAATTCGATTTCTGATCGAATTTTCGAATCTGTTTAACTTTTCGCTCGTTTATCGGAATCAGGCGATTCAAGCGCCTAGAGTTTCGTCTCGAAATTCTCTTTCCGTTTAACCTACTCAAACAAGTTTTTGCTACAGTAAAATTTGACCTAGATCCAGATTAGCAAACGAAGTTTCTTTCTTTCGCCGTTTGACTTTCGTTGCTTCTTTCGAGTTGATTCTTTTTGCAAATCGGAGTTCCTAAGTTGAACTTTCTGGTTGGATCTTTCATTCGAGTTTTACCTGTGCATTAGTTGAGTACTGATTGTATGCTTGTTTGTTTGCGATAGAGTACCCGGAGTGTGCCGCTTGTTACTTCGACTCGCTAGGTTTTGCGGATCATCAGCAAGGCAAGGAACACTTTGATCATACCCCGCTCATACCCAGTTTTATTGCATTAGATCTGTTTTCCTCAAACACATTGCATTATTAGGATCTAATTAAACTGTGGGTATTGGGAAGTAGTTGAGGTAGTACCTATTACCTGTTTTCTATCAAACCCTTGGGAGTTACTTCTACGTTGCTTTTATTATCGCCATGCTATGCTCGTAGACGTGGATTGGGTTTGAGTGATATCCATGACAGATGTGAGATGTTAATTAATGGTTCAACTTAAGGTGGCAACTAAAACTCACATCTGGGTGGATTGAGACACCTGGAGAACCCAGTGTTGTCTGTATGTATAAGGTCCGCCACCCAGGCTCAAAGGGATCATGAGATTATTCATGCTAGAAACTTCCGTGTGCAGCCACAAGCTATTATGGGCTCTAGCATAGCTGAGTAGGTTACAGGATCTCTTGAAGAGGTGGACTAGCAGATGTAGGGGAAAGTAGGTGTACCGGTCCATCCAGAGTAAAGAGTGATTGTTTCTGAAAGACTGTGTCTCGGTCATCCGTTTCTCAAACATCATGCAGTGCGAGAATCAAGCGGAGGCGATCGAGTCTTGTGGGGAAAAGTGCGCAAACCTCCGCAGAGTGTACAAACTGATCATGATTAGCCGTGTCCCCGGTTATGGACAACTTGAGTATCTAGTATCTGGATTGTCATTTGAATCTCATCACCGTGATACTTATAATTAATTTTGTTGGGTTAATGATGTTACTTAATTGGGATTGAGTTGGAGGTACCTTCTCAATGTTTCAACCACCATGATAGTTAAATAAAATTTATTCCTTTGCAGTAGGGAAAAATTGGCTTTTCGCAAAACTGTAACCATAGAGCCTTTCCACCAGCCATATATGCATATAGTATAGCATTATCATTGTTCATTGCTCTCTATGTGTTATTTTGCCAGCATATTCTATGTGCTGACCCGTTTTCGGGCTGCAACGTTTCATGTTGCAGACTTTTCAGACGACGAGTAAGGTGCCTTAGGTCGTGGTCTTATACTCAGTGATGCCGCTGGAGTTGATGGACTCACTTATCTTCCAAGTCTTCCGCTGTTATCGTTATTAGATGGCCTTAAGCCATGTTTATACTTAATCTCTTCGGATATTTTCGATGTAATAAGTGTGTGATTGCTACTCTGTTATAAATCCTCCATTTGTACTGTGCGTGTCAGCATTACTGATCCAGGGATGACACTGGTGCACAGCAGCACAGGCCATTTGAGGTCTGGTCGCTACATTATGTCAATTTGTATAATGCGGGGGGTGCAGCCACTTCAGTATCGTGGGAAACCCATGTGGCACTTCAATGGAGAAGACGATGCCACCCGCTGCGGTCGTAAAGGTCCGGACTCCGTCGCTGCCCTAGCGAAAATACTGTCCGATTTGTACAAAGGAGAGGAAGAGGAGTTCATCTGCATTAAGCCACGGGATGGATTCTCCATGTACAACCCCCCAAACTGGGTGAGCTGCTACCTTTTACTCCAGACCTTCCCGCATTCTTCATCATAAATATTTACCTTGCTACTTCATAGCAGGAACTGCGAAAAGCTGTGAGGGACGTCCACAACCCGTCTCCACAGCCAGAGGACCCTGACCGGGCCCTCGACCCAAGACTCAAAGAAGACCCGGACATATTTGTGGAGCTTGTCGACAGGACGTTCTATCAGTTAAGCTGCGACGCTGCCTTGGTAGCCATCATAGCCGATTATCCTGGCCTGCTCCCTGCATCGCATGTAAGTAAAACCAAAGTCCCAACTTCCGAGAAGGGTCCCTTCTTTGCACTTTACCCACCGCACACGTATTGCGTCTTATAGGGAAGGCCCTCGGGGCGCCATGCCGAACCCGCGGTGACTCATCAACAAGGGGCACTGAAGCTGGGTAGGCTTAAAAGGAAGGCGGTCAGAACTGAGACGTCGTCGCACAGGTATGAAAAAACCCTGCTCCGTGGTTGTCGTCTTTAAAATATAATAACGTCCATGGTCCCTAGTGTTGGAAATATGCCCTAGAGGCAATAATAAAATGGTTATTATTGTATTTCCTTGTTCATGATAATTGTCTATTGTTCATGCTATAATTGTATTAACTGGAAACCGTAATACATGTGTGAATACATAGACCACAACATGTCCATAGTAAGCCTCTAGTTGACTAGCTCGTTGATTAATAGATGGTTATGGTTTCCTGACCATGGACATTGGATGTCATTGATAACGGGATCACATCATTAGGAGAATGATGTGATGGACAAGACCCAATCCTAAGCGTAGCACAAGATCGTGAAGTTCGTTTTGCTAGAGCTTTTCTAATGTCAAGTATCTTTTCCTTAGACCATGAGATTATGCAACTCCCGGATACCGTAGGAGTGCTTTGGGTGTACCAAACATCACAATGTAACTAGGTGGCTATAAAGGTGCACTACAGGTATCTCCGAAAGTGTCTGTTGGGTTGGCACAAATCGAGACTGGGATTTGTCACTCCATATGACGGAGAGGTATCCCTGGGCCCACTCGGTAATGCATCATCATAATGAGCTCAATGTGACTAATGAGTTAGCCACGGGATCATGCGTTACGGAATGAGTAAAGAGACTTGCCGGTAACGAGATTGAACGAGGTATTGGGATACCGACGATCGAATCTCGGGCCAGTAACTTACCGATAGACAAAGGGAATTGTATACGGGATTGATTGAATCCCCGACATCGTGGTTCATCCGATGAGATCATCGTGGAACATGTGGGAGCCAATATGGGTATCCAGATCCCGCTATTGGTTATTGGCCGGAGAGGTGTCTCGGTCATGTCTGCATGGTTCCCGAACCCGTAGGGTCTACACACTTAAGGTTTGGTGACGCTAGAGTTGTTATGGGAAATAGTATGTGGTTACCGAAGGTTGTTCGGAGTCCCGGATGAGATCCCGGACATGACGAGGAGCTCCGGAATGGTCCGGAGGTGAAGATCGGTATATTGGACGAAGGGTATTGGAGTCCGGAATTGTTCCGGGGGTACCAGGCTATGGCCAGCATGTCTGAAAGGGGTTTCGGAGGCCCCGGCAAGCGTTGGGGGGCCTTTTGGGCCAAGGGGAAGGGGAAACCAGCCCACTAAGGGGCTGTGCGCCCCTCCCAACCCCTCTCACGTAACGTGGAGAGGTGGGGGCGCCTCCCCTAGGGCAGCCACCCCTCCCGGCTTGGGGGGCAAGTTTCCCAGGGGTGGGGGCGCCCAAACCCATCTAGGGTTTCCCCTGTGGCCGCCGCCCCTTCCCTAGGGAACCCTAGGGCGCCTCCTCCACCCCCTTCCCCCTATATATGGTGAGGGAGAGAGAGGGCAGCCGCACCCCTGGCCTGGCGCAGCCCTCTCCTCCTCCAACTCCTCCTCCTCCTCCGTAGTGCTTAGCGAAGCTGTGCCGGAGAACCACGAGCTCCATCGCCACCACGCCGTCGTGCTGCTGGAGTTCTCCCTCAACTTCTCCTCTCCCCTTGCTGGATCAAGAAGGAGGAGACATCCCCGGGCTGTACGTGTGTTGAACGTGGAGGCGCCGTCCGTTCGGCGCTAGATCGGATCTTCCGCGATTTGAATCGCCGCGAGTACGACTCCATCAACCGCATTCTTGTAACGCTTCCGCTTAGCGATCTTCAAGGGTATGAAGATGCACTCCCTCTCTCTCGTTGCTAGCATCTCCTAGATTGATCTTGGTGACACGTAGGAAAATTTTGAATTATTGCTACGTTCCCCAACAGTGGCATCATGAGCTAGGTCTATGCGTAGATTCTATGCACGAGTAGAACACAAAGTAGTTGTGGGCGATGATTTGTTCAATTTGCTTACCGTTACTAGTCTTATCTTGATTCGGCGGCATTGTGGGATGAAGCGTCCCGGACCGACCTTACACGTACTCTTACGTGAGACAGGTTCCACTGAATGACATGCACTTGATGCATAAGGTGGCTAGCGGGTGTCTGTCTCTCCCACTTTAGTCGGATCGGATTCGATGAAGAGGGTCCTTATGAAGGGTAAATAGCAATTGGCATATCACCGTTGTGGCTTTTGCGTAGGTAAGAAACGTTCTTGCTAGAAACCCATAGCAGCCACGTAAAACATGCAACAACAATTAGAGGACGTCTAACTTGTTTTTGCAGGGTATGCTATGTGATGTGATATGGCCAAAAGGATGTGATGAATTATATATATGTGATGTATGAGATTGATCATGTTCTTGTAATAGGAATCACGACTTGCATGTCGATGATTATGACAACTGGCAGGAGCCATAGGAGTTGTCTTAATTTATTTTATGACCTGTGTGTCAATGAAAAACGCCATGTAATTACTTTACTTTATTGCTAATCGTTAGCCATAGTAGTAGAAGTAATAGTTGGCGAGACAAATTCATGAAGACACGATGATGGAGATCATGATGATGGAGATCATGGTGTCATGCCGGTGACGAAGGTGATCATGCCGCGCCTCGAAGATGGAGATCAAAAGGCGATGATATTGGCCATATCATGTCACTTTATGATTTGCATGTGATGTTTGTCATGTTTACATCTTATTTGCTTAGAACGACGGTAGCATAAATAAGATGATCCCTCACTAAAATTTCAAGAGATGTGTTCCCCCTAACTGTGCACCGTTGCGAAGGTTCGTTGT
Source organism: Triticum aestivum (assembly GCF_018294505.1). Classification (NCBI taxonomy): domain Eukaryota; kingdom Viridiplantae; phylum Streptophyta; class Magnoliopsida; order Poales; family Poaceae; genus Triticum; species Triticum aestivum. The sequence continues at coordinate 259,839,054 of NC_057808.1, read as the reverse complement.
TTCGAAGCACCACGTGATGATCGGGTGTGATAGATTCTAACGTTCGCATACAACGGGTGTAAGCCAGATTTACACATGCAAAACACTTAGGTTGACTTGACGAGCCTAGCATGTACAGACATGGCCTCGGAACACAAGAGACCGAAAGGTCGAACATGAGTCGTATAGTAGATACAATCAACATGGAGATGTTCACCGATGATGACTAGTCCGTCTCACGTGATGATCGAACACGGCCTAGTTGACTCGGACCATGTATCACTTATATGACTAGAGGGATGTCTATCTGAGTGGGAGTTCATTAAATAATTTGATTAGATGAACTTAATTATCATGAACATAGTCAAAAGGTCTTTGCAAATTATGTCGTAGCTTACGCTTTAGTTCTACTAAGATATGTTCCTAGAGAAAAATTTAGTTGAAAGTTGATAGTAGCAATTATGCGGATTGGGTCCGTAAACTGAGGATTATCCTCATTGCTGCACATAAGGCTTATGTCCTTAATGCACCGCTCGGTGTGCTGAACCTCGAGCGTCGTTTGTGGATGTTGCGAACATCTGACATACAGGTTTTGATGACTACGTGATAGTTCAGTGCGTAATGTTAAACGGTTTAGAAGTGAGGCACCGAAGACGATTTTGAAATGTCGCGGAACATATGAGATGTTCAAAGGGCTGAAATTGGGATTTCACGCTCGTGCCCACGTCAAGAGGTATGAGACCTCTGACGAGTTTCTCAAGCCTGCAAACTAAGGGAGAAAAAGCTCAATCGTTGAGCATGTGCTCAGATTGTCTGAATACTACAATCACTTGAATCGAGTTGGAGTTAATCTTCCTTAAGAGATAGTGATGGTTCTCCAAAAGTCACTGCCACCAAGCTACTAGAACTTCGTGATGAACTATAACATATCAGGGATAGATATGATGATCCTTGAGCTATTCGCGATGTTTGACACCGCGTAAGTAGAAATCAAGTAGGAGCATCAATTGTTGATGGTTAGTAAAACCACTAGTTTCAAGAAGGGCAAGGGCAAGAAGGGATACTTCATGAAACGGCAAATCAGTTGCTGCTCTAGTGAAGAAACCCAAGGTAGAACCCAAACCCGAGACTAAGTGCTTATGTGATGAGGGGAACGGTCACTGAAGCAGAACTACCCTAGATACTTGGTAGATGAGAAGGCTGGTAAGGTCGACAGAAGTATATTGGATATACATTATATTAATGTGTACTTTACTAGTACTCCTAGTAGCACCAGAGTATTAGATACCGGTTCGGTTGCTAAGTGTTGGTAACTCAAAATAAAAGCTACGGAATAAATTGAGACTAACTAAAGGTGAGATGACGATATGTGTTGGAAGTGTTTTCAAGGTTGATGTGATCAAGCATCGCATGCTCCCTCTACCATCGAGATTGGTGTTAAACCTAAATAATTGTTATTTGGTGTTTGCATTGAGCATAGACATGATTGGATTGTGTTTATCGCAATATGGTTATTCATTTAAGGAGAATAATGGTTACTCTGTTTATTTGAATAATACCTTCAATGGTCTTGCACCTAAAATGAATGGTTTATTGAATCTCGATCGTAGTGATACACATGATCATGCCAAAAGATATAAGATAGTAATGATAGTACCACATACTTGTGGCACTGCCATTTGAGTCATATTGGTATAAAACGCATGAAGAAGCTCCATGTAGACGGATCTTTGGACTCACTCGTTTTTGAAAAGATTGAGACATGCGAACCATGTCTATTGGTATATATGCATGAAGAAACTCCATGCAGATGGATCGTTTGGACTCACTTGATTTTGAATCACTTGAGACATGCAAATCATACCACATGGGCAAGATGACTGAAAGGCCTCGTTTTCAGTGAGATAGAACAAAAGAGCAACTTGTTGGAACTAATACATTTGATGTGTGCAATCCAATGAGTGCTGAGGCACACAGTGAATATCATTATGCTCTTACTTCACAAATGATTTGAGTAGATTCTGAGTATATTTACTTGATGAAATACAAGTCTAAAGTAATTTCAGAGTGAAGTAGAAGATCGTCGTGACAAGAGGATAAGATGTCTATGATATGATCATAGAGATGAATATCTGAGTTACGAGTTTGGCACACAATTAAGACATTGTGGAAATTGTTTCACAACTAATACCGCCTGGAACACCATAGTGTGATGGTGTGTCCGAACATCATAACTGCACCCTATTGGATATGGTGCATACCATGATGTGTCTTATCGAATTAGCACTATAGTTTATGGGTTAGGCATTAGAGACAACCGCATTCACTTTAAATAGGGCACCACGCAATTCCGTTGAGACGACACCGTATGAACTATGGTTTAGAGAAACCTAAGTTGTCGTTTCTTAAAAGTTTGGGGCTGCGACGCTTATGTGAAAAAGTTTCAGGCTGATAAGCTCGAACCCAAAGCGGATAAATGCATCTTCATAGAATACCCAAAACAGTTGGGTATACCTCCTATTTCAGATCTGGAAGCAAAAGTGATTGTTTCTAGAAATGGGTCCTTTCTCGAGGAAAAGTTTCTCTCGAAAGAATCGAGTGGGAGGATGGTGGAGACTTGATGAGGTTATTGAACCGTCACTTCAACTAGTGTGTAGCAGGGCACAAGAAGTTGTTCCTGTGGCACCTACACCAATTGAAGTGGAAGCTTATGATAATGATCATGAAACTTCGGATCAAGTCACTACCAAACCTCGTAGGACGACAAGGATGCGTACTACTTCAGAGTGGTACGTAATCCTGTCTTGGAAGTCATGTTGCTAGACAACAATGAACCTACGAGCTATGGAGAAGTGATGGTGGGCCCAGATTCCGACGAATGGCTCAAGGCCATAAAATCCGAGAGAGGATCCATGTATAAAAACAAAGTATAGACTTTGGAAGAACTACTTGATGGTCGTAAGGCTGTTGGGTGCAGATGGATTTTAAAAGGAAGACGGACAATGATGGTAAGTGTCACCATTAAGAAAGCTTGACTTGTCGTTAAGATGTTTTCCGACAAGTTCAAGGAGTTGACTATGATGAGATTTTCTCACTCGTAGCGATGCTAAGAGTCTGTTGGAATTATATTAGCAGTTACTGCATTATTTATGAAATCTTGCAGATAGGATGTCAAAACATTGTTTCCTCGACGATTTTCTTGAGGAAAGATTGTATGTGATACAACCAGAAGGTTTTGTCAATCCTGAAAGATGCTAACAAGTATGCAAACCTCCAGCAATCCTTCTAAGGACTGGAGTAAGCATCTCGGAGTTGGAATGTACGCTTTGATGAGATGATCAAAGATTTTGGGTTTATACAAAGTTTATGAGAAACTTGTATTTCCAAAGAAGTAAGTGGGAGCACTATAGAATTTTTGATGAGTATATGTTGTTAACATATTGTTGATCAGAAATGATGTAGAATTTCTGGAAAGCATACAGGGTTATTTGAAAAGTGTTTTTCAATGGAAAACCTGGATTAAGCTACTTGAACATTGAGCATCAAGATCTATAAGGATAGATCAAAAACGCTTAATAGTACTTTCAAATGAATACATACCGTGACAAGATTTTGAAGGAGTTCAAAATAGATCAGCAAAGAAGGAGTTCTTGGTTGTGTTACAAGGTGTGAGTATTGAGTAAAACTCAAGACATGACCACGGCAAAAGAGAGAGAAAGGACGAAGGTTGTCCCCTATACTTTAGACGTAGGCTCTACAGTATGCTATGCTGTGTACCGCACCTGAAGTGTGCCTTGCCATGACAGTCAAGGGGTACAAGAGTGATCCAGCAATGCATCACATGACAGCGGTCGAACTTATCCTTAGTATCTAGTGGACTAAGGAATTTTCTCGATTATGGAGGTTGTAAAAGAGTTCGTCGTAAAGGGTTACGTCGATGCAAACTTTGACACTAATCCGGATGACTCTGAGTAGTAAACCGGATTCGTATAGTAGAGCAGTTATTTGGAATAGCTCCAAGTAGCGCGTGGTAGCTGCATCTACAAGATGACAGAGATTTGTAAAGCACACACGGATCTGAAAGGTTCAGACCCGTTGACTAATAACCTCTCTCACAAGCGAGATATGAACAAACCCCATGGGTGTTGGATTCATTACAATCACATAGTGATGTGAACTAGATTATTGACTCCAGTGCAAGTGGGAGACTGTTGGAAATATGCCCTAGAGGCAATAATAAAATGGTTATTATTGTATTTCCTTGTTCATGATAATTGTCTATTGTTCATGCTATAATTGTATTAACTGGAAACCGTAATACATGTGTGAATACATAGACCACAACATGTCCCTAGTAAGCGTCTAGTTGACTAGCTCGTTGATCAATAGATGGTTATGGTTTCCTGACCATGGACATTGGATGTCATTGATAACGGGATCACATCATTAGGAGAATGATGTGATGGACAAGACCCAATCCTAAGCGTAGCACAAGATTGTGTAGTTCGTTTTGCTAGAGCTTTTCTAATGTCAAGTATCTTTTCCTTAGACCATGAGATTGTGCAACTCCCGGATACCGTAGGAGTGCTTTGGGTGTACCAAACGTCACAACGTAACTGGGTGGCTATAAAGGTGCACTACAGGTATCTCCGAAAGTGTCTGTTGGGTTGGCACGAATCGAGACTGGGATTTGTCACTCCGTATGACGGAGAGGTATCTCTGGGCCCACTCGGTAATGCATCATCATAATGAGCTCAATGTGACTAATGAGTTAGCCACGGGATCATGCGTTACGGAACGAGTAAAGAGACTTGCCGGTAACGAGATTGAACGAGGTATTGGGATACCGACAATCGAATCTCGGGCAAGTAACTTACCGATAGACAAAGGGAATTGTATACGGGATTGATTGAATCCCCGACATCGTGGTTCATCCGATGAGTTCATCGTGGAACATGTGGGAGCCAATATGGGTATCCATGTCCCGCTATTGGTTATTGGCCGGAGAGTTGTCTCGGTCATGTCTGCATGGTTCCCGAACCCGTAGGGTCTACACACTTAAGGTTCGGTGACGCTAGAGTTGTTATGGGAAATAGTATGTGGTTACTGAAGGTTGTTCGGAGTCCCGGATGAGACCCCGGACATGAAGAGGAGCTCCGGAATGGTCCGGAGGTGAAGATCGGTATATTGGACGAAGGGTATTGGAGTGCGGAATTGTTCCGGGGGTACCAGGCTATGGCCAGCATGTCCGAAAGGGGTTTCGGAGGCCCCGGCAAGCGTTGGGGGGCCTTATGGGCCAAGGGGAAGGGGCAAACCAGCCCACTAAGGGGCTGTGCGCCCCTCCCAACCCCTCTCACGTAACGTGGAGAGGTGGGGGCGCCTCCCCTAGGGCAGCCACCCCTCCCGGCTTGGGGGGCAAGTTTCCCAGGGGTGGGGGCGCCCAAACCCATCTAGGCTTTCCCTTGTGGCCGCCGCCCCTCCCCTAGGGAACCCTAGGGCGCCTCCTCCACCCCCTTCCCCCTATATATAGTGAGGGAGAGAGAGGGCAGCCGCACCCCTGGCCTGGCGCAGCCCTCTCCTCCTCCAACTCCCCCTCCTCCTCCGTAGTGCTTAGCGAAGCTGTGCCGGAGAACCACGAGCTCCATCGCCACCACGCCGTCGTGCTGCTGGAGTTCTCCCTCAACTTCTCCTCTCCCCTTGCTGGATCAAGAAGGAGGAGACGTCCCCGGGCTGTACGTGTGTTGAACGCGGAGGCGCCGTCCGTTCGGCGCTAGATCGGATCTTCCGCGATTTGAATCGCCGCGAGTACGACTCTATCAACCTCGTTCTTTTAACGCTTCCGCTTAGCGATCTTCAAGGGTATGAAGATGCACTCCCTCTCTCTCGTTGCTAGCATCTCCTAGATTGATCTTGGTGACACGTAGGAAAATTTTGAATTATTGCTACGTTCCCCAACACCTGGCAGTAAAAACGCTCGCCGAACCGTGTCCGAAGAGCCTGCCGGCCACGCCTCCACCAGCCGGACTCCAGAGCTGGACTTAGGGGCAGATGCTAACGTGGGGGCAACACCGGATGTTCCTCCTACAGAGGATGCGGATAGGCTGTCCGCTACGAATTCCGAAGTGGAGAGCGCCATGAATCACAGGCGTCGCCGGGCCATACTCCGCGACCCTAGTTTCTCCGAAGAGGCGTTCGATGCCTTCAACTCTGGAGACGCGTACATCCGAGCTGCTCAAAATGGCCTTGCCAGAGCCACGGACCAGTACGTAAAGGATATACGGGTAAGAAAATCTGATAATTGTGTATATCAGTAGCCCTTGAGACTTGAAACAGTTGGCACAACTGATTTAAGGATCATCATATGCATAGGTTCTTACGGAGAAGAATACTCAGTTGTCTCAAGAGCTGGAGGAGTGCAAAGCTCAGCTACGGGCCGCAGTTGCCGGAATGGAGGAGTCCAAGAAGGCCCCATCTGGTAATACTTGTCTTCATAAAAAAGAATGAAATGACATGTACCAGTTAGTATTTGGCATGCATGCAAATCTAACAATAGATTCTGCAGATAATCCCGGAGTGAATCCGAAGATCGTGCGAGGGGATAAGCAACATGCTCAACGACAGCTAGAGGCTGGCGAGCGCGTGCTTACACGGGTTAGGCGGAAGAAAAACGATCTCCAAGATGCCAATACCCGGCTGGGCATTGGACTGAAAGATGTTCGGGCCCAGCTTGCTGACTCCGTAAAGGAGAATAAGAGGCTTCGACACGGCATTTTTAGTAAGTGCTTGAACGAACTTTTATAGAGTTCGGCGAAGAAACCGGCTAACAGAGTTATATCTGTAGGTATGCTGACGGGTCGTCCCAAAGAGGAGATGCCCGGATCTGCAGGCGATCTTCTGTAAGAGCTCTCACAACTGCACGAACAAGTTCAGCAGGTGATGCAGGGCATTGCCCAGGCCTTGTGGCCATCCGCCTCCCTGCCAGGAGGCATGGGGGAGCTCGTAGAGATGCTCAAGGGGGCGCGGCGGCGCTTCCGACTATGGAAGGTATCAGCCTGCCAACAAGGTGCAAGGGAAGCCTGGGCCATGGCGAAGACGCGATATACCAAGGCTGACCCGAACCACATGGCCGAGGTCGGACCTGTAGGGTCTGATGGGAAAGAGATCCCCGTTAGTCTGGTATATGACCAGGTAAAATTAGCCGCAAAGTATTCCCAATAGGATTGTAGGCTAGACAGCCTGTTGCATGGTATAGAAGAAGAATTTAGTCAGTCTAAGTGACTGTGTACTTCAAATGGCATATGTTACCCCTAGCCGGATTGTAAATCATTTGTCATGGCGGACCTTTTCGCTTCAACCTCCGAACCCGACAGTCCGGAGTGTATCCGAATATCCGCTCAGTTATGTAAAACCGGGGTACGCGTGGAAACCAGGCGTAGGGGTCATAAGTGCTTGAACAGACAAGTACCCAACTAGCTATGTTTTATTACATGGATAGTAAAAAACATCTTCCAGGGAGAATAGTTCCGTTAAGGGTTCCTTTCCCTGGGTATGCATGCATTAATGTGCATGTCCGAACTGCAAAAAGAGACGCAGGATATAAACATCTGGGCGCATGTATTGCAATAAGTAAAAGTCGTCTTTTTTTCACCGACCGAATATTCCCTTAAGAAAGCTAGCTTTCGGCTTCACCCAGTCTGAGGTACACATCCGGCTGACCCGGCAGTAACAATCGCAGAGGTGCTCCCCTTATGCCCTAGCCGAATTAACAGGAACATAGGGCATAAACACAAGAGCCAGGCAACCCAGCTTGGCCAAAACTTAAGTCATATCGATGCATATAATGGGGAAGAAAAGGTACATGTGGAAAAGTAACACATGTGCAGGGGGCATAAAGCCCAGAATATAATTATATTAAGCTTCTGTATAAGAAGCCCCCAGGTATAATGAGCACTCACGGCGTGTCAGGATTGTGTAGTCAAGACACATTTTAAGCTTTTAAGGCCATGAAGAAAAAGGGAAGAAAGATAGAAAGACAGACTTCGGATATATATATATATATAAGGCGGAGGTAAGGAAACGAACACGGAGTCTGGCACTAGGCGTAGAACCTTCGGAGTCTAGCCGCGTTCCATGGGTTTGGCTCGAGTCGATTGTCCGATGCATCACGCAGATGGTACGCTCCACCGGTTAGAACTTTATCGATGATGAAGGGACCTTCCCATTTGGGCTTGAGCTTGTCCTTTTTCTTCTCTGGTAGGCGTAGAACAAGTTCGCCAACGTTATAAGTTTTGGCCCGTACTTCTCTGCTTTGATACCGTCGAGCTTGTTGCTGATAGAATGCGGAGCGGGCTTTTGCACGTCACGCTCCTCCTCCAGGGTGTCTAAACAGTCCTGCCGATCAAGCTCGGCTTCCTTCTCTTCGTACATGCGCACTCGAGGTGAGTCATGAATGATGTCGTAGGGCTGTACCGCCTCTGCGCCGTACACCATAAAAAACGGTGTGTATCCGGTAGTGCGATTCGGCGTGGTTCGCAGCCCCCATAGTACGGAGTCGAGCTCCTCAACCCAGTGCGTATCCGATTCCTTCAAGGATCACACTAATTTGGGTTTAATGCCGCTCATAATAAGACCATTTGCTCGTTCGACTTGACCGTTTGTTTGGGGGTGATAGACGGAGGCATAATCGAGCTTAATGCCCATGTTGCCGCACCAAGTTTTTACCTCGCCGGCTGTGAAGTTCGAGCCGTTATCGGTGATGATGCTGCGGGGGACACCATAACGGCGTACAAACCCGGATATGAAGTCTATCACTGGTCCGGACTCGACCGTTTTAACTGGTTTGGCTTCTATCCATTTGGTGAATTTATCCACCATGACCAGTAGGTACTTTTTCTTATGGCTTCCTCCTTTAAGGGGTCCGACCATATCAAGCCCCCAGACCGCAAAGGGCCATGTGATGGGGATTGTTTGGAGAGCGGTAGGTGGCATATGGCTTTGGTTTGCAAAAAGCTGGCAACCGACGCAATGTTGGACGAGGTCTTGTGCGTCTGCTCGGGCTGTCGGCCAGTAGAAACCTATACGGAAGGCCTTGCTTACAAGGGCCCGAGGTGCGGCGTGATGGCCGCCGAGTCCAGCATGAATTTCTGCCAAAAGTTGCCGTCCTTCCTCTTCGGAGATGCACCTTTGAAGTACTCCGGTAGCGCTTTTCTTATAAAGCTCTCCCTCGTGGACCTTGTAGGCTTTAGACCGCCGCACAATGCAACGTGCCTCGTTTGGGTCCTCAGGGAGTTCTTGCCTATTTAGGTAAGCCAAGAAGCGTTCTGTCCACGGGGCGATGACAGCCATAATCACGTGGGCCGAAGATCTTATTTCGGTGGCGGAGCCTTCGATTACGTCAGAGTGTTCGGGATCTGGTGTTGTGGTCGGATCCGGACTGTTGTTGCCGGTCTCGCCTTCCTACACCACAGATGGCTTAAACAACCTTTCCAAGAAGATATTTGGTGGGACAGGGTCGCGCTTAGCGCCGATGCGGGCGAGGATATCCGCCGCTTGATTGTTTTCTCGGACCACATGGTGGAATTCGAGCCCCTCGAACCGAGCTGACTTTTGAGGACGGCATTGCGGTAAGCCGTCATTTTTGGGTACTTGGCGTCAAAGTCTCCATTTATTTGAGATATTGCGAGGTTCAAATCCCCACACACCTCTAGGCGTTGAATGCCCATGGAGACTGCCATCCGGAGACCATGCAATAGGGCCTCATATTCTGCTGCATTGTTGGAGTCTGTGTATAATATTTGGAGTACGTATTGGACTGTATCTCCGGTGGGGGATGTCAGGACGACGCCTGCCCCCAGACCCGCCAGCATCTTAGAGCCGTCAAAGTGCATGAGCCAATTGGAGTACGCGTCGTACTCTTTAGGGAGTTCGGCTTCTGTCCATTCGGCGACGAAATCAGCCAGTACTTGCGACTTAATGGCTCGCCGTGGTTTGTATGTTATGTCGAACGGGAGGAGCTCAATAGCCCATTTAGCAATCCGACCCATGGCATCGCGGTTATTTATTATGTCGTTGAGTGGTACTTCAGAGGCCACCGTAATTGAACACTCTTGAAAGTACTGTCGTAGTTTCCGGGATGCCATGAAGACCGCGTATGCTATCTTTTGATAATGTGGGTACCGTGATTTGCATGGAGTGAGGACAGTGGATACGTAGTATACCGGCTTTTGAAGCGGGAACTTATGTCCGTCCGTCTCTCGTTCGACGACAAGCACTGCGCTTACAACCTGGTGTGTTGCCTCTATATATAACAGCATTGGTTCGCCGATATTCGGCGTGGCCAAGATTGGGTTGCTGGCCAAGAGGGCTTTTATTTCTTCCAATCCGGCCGTGGCCGCATCCGTCCACTCGAAGTGTTCGGTGCGTCGAAGAAGGCGATAAAGAGGTAGTGCCTTTTCTCCCAATCGGGAGATAAAGCGGCTTAAGGCAGCCACACATCCAGTTAATTTCTGGATTTGCTTGAGGTCTGTTGGGATAGCCAACTGTGACAGAGCTCGGGTCTTAGCCGGATTTGCTTCAATTCCTCTATTGGAAACGATGAAGCCCAAGAGCTTTCTGGCAGGCACGCCGAAAACGCAATTTTCCGGATTGAGCTTGATGTCATATGTTCGGAGATTGTCGAACGTAAGCCTCAAGTCGTCTATTAAAGATTCGACGTGTCCGGTTTTAATGACCACATCGTCTACGTATGCCTCCACTATTTTGCAGATTTGTGTTTCCAGGCATGTCTGAATCATGCGTTGATAGGTTGCACCGGCGTTTTTGAGCCCGAAAGGCATGGTGTTAAAACAGAAGGGGCCGTATGGAGTGATGAATGCCGTTGCGGCTTGATCGGACTCCGCCATCTTGATTTGATGGTATCCGGAGTATGCGTCGAGGAAACACAATGAGTCGTGTCCTGCGGTAGCGTTGATAATTTGATCGATGCGGGGGAGGGGGAAGGGATCCTTGGGGCAAGCCTTGTTAAGGTCCTTGAAATCGACACATAGGCGCCAGGATTTGTCCTTCTTTGGTACCATTACCAGGTTTGCTAGCCAGTCCGGATGTTTTATTTCTCTAATGAATTCGTCCTCGAGTAACTTGGCTAGCTCCTCTCCCATGGCTTGTCTCTTAGGCTCTAAGAAACGCCGAAGAGTCTGCTTGACCGGCTTGTATCCCTTTAGAATGTTTAGGCTATGCTCGGCCAGCCTGCGTGGGATTCCTGGCATGTCTGAAGGATGCCAGGCCAAGATGTCCCAATTCTCGCGCAAGAACTCCCGCAGTGCGGCGTCTGTTGTGGGGTTCAACTGTGCCCCGATGGATGCTGTTTTTGTAGGGTCCGTTGGGTGGACCTGGAATTTCACTATTTCGTCCGCTGGTTTAAAAGAGGTGGACTTGGGTCTTTTGTCGAGTAACACATCGCCCCTGTCCACTGTGGAGCGCAGTGCAGTTAGTTCTTCGGCCGCGAGGGCTTCGGATAACGCCTCGAGGGAGTGCGGCGGTTTTATTTTCGACGCGGAGTGCTATGTCCGGATCACTAGCTAGAGTGATGATTCCATTGGGCCCGGGCATCTTGAGCTTCATGTACTCGTAATGGGGTATAGCTTGGAAGATCGTGAATGCCTCCCGCCCTAAAAGGGCGTGGTATCCGCTACTGAACGGGGCCACTTGGAATGTGATTTCTTCGGACCTATAATTCTCCGGTGTGCCGAATACCACATATAGTGTGATTTTTTCCGCACATCGTGCCTCCCGACTAGGGATGATTCCTCTGAAGGTCGTGCTGCTTTGCTCAATGCAGCTCTTGTCTATTTCCTTTTTGCTAAGAGTCTCCTCATAGATGAGGTTTAATCCGCTGCCACCGTCCATGAGCACTTAGTAAGCCGGAAGCCTTCCACAATTGGACTAAGGACCAAAGCGGCTGGTGCTCGGGCTGTTCGGAATTGAGGTTCGTCACTGGCATTGAAGGTTATGGCCGTATCATTCCATGGATTTATTGTTGCAACGTGGCAGACATCGGCGAGGCTGCGGAGTGCTCGCTTGCGCCTATTATTTGAGGCGAAAGTCTCGAAGACTGTCAATACTATATTGTTATTCCCCGGGATGGTGCTCTGTGGTATTTTTGATGAGGAGATCCTCGCCGCTCTTGGCCACCTGCCGGAGTATCCAACATGCTCTAAGGCTGTGTGTTGGCATGGTATCTGGTGTACTATGAATTTTGCATGGCCCATTGAGCCATCCCTCCAATACGGTTCCACGCCCTGTAGTGGGCTTTGGTTTCTCTGTAATTGGGTCGGGTGACTTATGAGAGTACACCCTTTTAGTTCGGACGGGGGGTTTAGTGAGAGCCGGAGGATCCCAGAATTTTGTTTGGGTTTTCCAGGCGCTTTCCATCGCACAGTATTTCTGTACTATGGCCGCCAAGTCAGCGAAGTGTGCTATGTCATGGCGACTGACGACGTTGAGGATTCCCTTGTCCGTGCAATTTTTGCAAAAGAATGAAATTGCGTCTTCCTCACGACAGTCCATGACCTTGCTCATTACAAGGAGGAATATGGCCCAATAGTGATGTACTGTCTCTTGGGGCTCTTGTCTAATGTGGGAAAGATCACTTATGTCTGGGTGGGTGGGTAGATTTAGGTCCAAACCCTGACCCGATCTGAGACCCAGGGGCAGAGGAGTTTCCGAGCTTGGCAGTTTGGACTCCGGGATGTTGCCCAATAGTTCTGGCCCGCTGTCCGATTCTAGGTTTGAAGCTTGGGCCATGTCCTCCCGTAGACGGGTATCCGGCTCGGAGAGCTCGGGAATCCGGACATAGTTTGTCCTCAAAATAGAGGAAGAATTGCTGCATTGCTCCTCCACCACCGCTATCTGATGGGTGACCGACGGAGGTTAATCTCCGTTTGGTCGGGTTTAAGCCCCATCCGATCGTAGTCCGTAGCGACTCCCAGGGCGGCGATGCGATCCAAGAGCTCGTTCAAAGAAGAGAGCTCCATTTGATCCATCTGCTCGGTGAATCCCGAGCCGACGTGGAGGCTGTTTTTGATGACCCAAGAAGTCATCGTCGGTGCGACGGCCGAACGAGCGGTCATGACGAAGCCGCCTAGTCGAAGAGTTTGGCCTACAGCCAGGGCTCCCCCAGAGGTAATGTTGTCCTTGACAACAAGACGAGCCATCAGGCCTTATCGTGACGGCACAGTGGAACTCTCAATGAAAGCACCAATGTCGGTGTCAAAACCGGCGGATCTCGGGTAGGGGGTCCCGAACTGTGCGTCTAAGGCTAATGGTAACGGGAGGCGGGGGACACAATGTTTACCCAGGTTCGGGCCCGCTCGATGGAGGTAATACCCTACTTCCTGCTTAATTGATCTTGATGATATGAGTATTACAAGAGTTGATCTACCACGAGATCGTAGAGGCTAAACCCTAGAAGCTAGCCTATGATTACGATTATTGTTCTACGGACTAAAACCCTCCGGTTTATATAGACACCGGAGAGGGCTAGGGTTACACAGAGTCGGTTACAAGGGAGGAGATCTTCATATCCAAATTGCCAAGCTTGCCTTCCACGCAAAGGAGAGTCCCACCCGGACACGGGACGAAGTCTTCAATCTTGTATCTTCATAGTCCAATAGTCCGGCCAAAGTATATAGTCCGGCTGTCCGAGGACCCCCTAATCCAGGACTCCCTCAGGCACCCCCCTCTGATGTTATTCATACTAGAAATTCAGAAATATTCAGAAAAATCGTATTAAATTTTCAGGGCATTCTGAACACTTTTATTTTCGACCACTTTTTTATTGCACGGAAAATTCAGAAAACAGGCTAAACATTGCATTTTATTTTAATTAACTAAGAAAACAAAAAACAAAAGGTGGGAGCAGAAGGTTGTGCCTACTAAATTCAGCAACTTCACACCTCTCAAAATGATCCATTAATAAGGTTGATCAAGTCTTGTTAACAACCACTTTCGATTACTATGGAACCGAAGAACTTTCGTAAAACACTAAGTTACCTCAACGAGGATATGCATATCCCCAATAACAAGTATTTCATATTTCTTTTTGGCAGTAGGTAGAGGGAGTTGAAAACTTCCAATAGTAATTGTCGGAGACTTTTCAATAACATTAATTCCATTGACTTGGAATTGTTTCTTCGGAAAATGCACCGTATGCTCATTACCATTGATATGAAAAGTGACCTTGCTTTTATTGCAATCAATAAAAGCCCCTGCAGTATTCAAAAAGGGTCTACCAAGGATAATCGACATGTTTTTATCCCTGGGCATCTCAAGTATAGTAAAGTCTGTTAAGATAGTAACATTTGCAACAACAACGGGATAGGTATGGCAGTTGATTTATCAGCCATTTGCGAAGATATTTTAGTAGGTGTGAGTTTATTCAAATCAAGTCTTTTATATAAAGAGAAAGGCATAACACTAACACCAGCTCCTAAATCACACAAAGCAGTTTTGACATAATTTCTTTTCATGGAACACGATATAGTTGGTATTCCTGGATCTCCAAGTTTTTAGGCACTCCATCCTTAAAAGAATAATTAGCTAGCATGGTGGAGATTTCAGCTTCAGGTATCTTTCTCTTATTAGTGATGATGTGTTTCATGTATTTTGCATAAGGGGCCATCTTTAAAATATCAGTCAAGCGGGTGCGCAAAAAGACTGGCCTAAGCATTTCAGCAAAGCGTTCAAATTCTTTATCATCATTTTTCTTAGCTGGTTTAGGTGGAAATGGCATGGGTTTTTGAACCCATGGTTCCCTTTCTTTTCCATGTTTTCTAGCAACAAAGTCTCTTTTGTCATATCTTTATTTTTATGTTGTGGGTTATCAAGATCAACAGCAGGTTCAATTTCAACATCATTATCTGGATCTTTATCATTGTGTAGTTGGGTTTCTTCGTGAACATCATCATTATCTTTTTCATTATCACTAGGTGAATGTTCATTACCAGATTGAATTTCAGCATCTGAGATAAAGACATCATTATTATCTTCAGGAGGTTTTTCTATTTCAGGTTCATTAGAGGTATGCAAAGTCCTATCATTTTTCTTTTTCTTCTTCCTTTTAGAAGGACTAGGTGCATCAGCGTTAATTATTTGAAAATATTGTTCAATTATTTTAGGGTGTCCCTCGGGATAAAGTGGTTCCTGAGTCATTGTACCTCCTCTAGTCATTACTCTAACAGCATGATCATTCATATTATTATTCATTTCACTAAGCAATTCCCTTTGAGATTTGGAAACTTGTTCTAAGTGGGTTTGTACCATAGAATCATGTTTTCCTACACCCCTAACATCATTAGTGATTCTAAATAACAAGTCACTCAAGCGAGAAATCATATCAGAGTTGTATTTTAATTGTTTCATAACATTTGCATTGAAGTGATCTTGTTTGATGACGTACCTATCAAATTCATATAGGCTTGACTAGGGTGTTTATTGTAAAGGATGTCACTTTCATCAAACTTTAATAAAGAATTTACCTCTGCCACCTGTGGAGGTGGTGTGTCAAGACCATGTATTTCTTCAATAGGGGGTAAATTCTTAACATCCTCGGCTTTAAGACCTTTTTCCTTCATACATTTCTTTGCCTCTTACATATCTTCAGGACTGAGAAATAAGATACCCCTGTTCTTCGGAGTGGGTTTAGGCGGTGGTTCAAGAAGAGTCCATTCATCAAAAAAATTAAGTATATTATTCAATAATTCCTCAGCTTGTTCAATAGTTCGTTCCCTGAAAACACAACCAGCACAACTATCTAGGAAGTCCCTAGAAGTATCAGTTAGCCCATTATAGAAGATATCAAGTATTTCATTTTTCTTAAGAGGATGACCAGGCAAAGCATTAAGCAATTGGAGAAGCCTCCCCCAAGCTTGTGGGAGACTCTCTTCTTCAATCTAAACAAAGTTAAATATTTCTTGTAAGGCAGCTTGTTTCTTATGAGCAGGAAAATATTTTCAAAGAAGTAGTAAATCGTATCCTGGGGACTACGCACACAACCAGGAGCAAGAGTATTGTACCATATCTTAGCATCACCCTTTAATGAGAATGGGAATAATTTGAGGATATAGTAATAGGAAATTTTCTCATCATGAGCAAATAGGGTGGCTATATCATTTAATTTAGTAAGATGTGTGATGTTGCTTGAGACTGCGTCGGTATTTCCGCAAAGAGGAAGGGATGATGCAGTACAGCTGTGGTAGGTATTTCCCTTAGTTATGAAAACAAGATATCAATCCAGTAGGAGAACCAAGCAACACTATGTAAACAGTACCTGCACACAAATAACAAATACTTGCAACCCAATGCGTAAGATGGGTTGTCAATCCCTCCAAGGTAATGGCGCCAAAAATTGGCAAGTTGACGGGAGAATATTTGTGATAGATTGGATAAATATCTCTCGATAAAACACGAAATAAAATAAGTAATAAAAAAGTGCAGCAAGGTATTTTTGGGTTTTTGGCATAATAGACCTGAAAATAAAAGCGAATAAAAATAGATCTCAAAGCAAATATGATAAAGAATAGACCCTGGTGCCATAGATTTCACTAGTGGCTTCTCTCGAGAAATAGCACGCGGTGGGTAAACAAATTACTATTGGGCAATTGATAGAAGATCGAATAATTATGACGATATCCAAGGCAATGATCAATATATAGGCATCACGTCCAAGATTAGTAGACCGACTCCTGCCTGTATCTACTACTATTACTCCACACATCGACCGCTATCGAGCATGCATCTAGTGTATTAAGTTCATGGAGAAACTGAGTAATGTAATAAGAGCGATGACATGATGTATACGAGATCTATTCATGTACGAATAGCCCCCATCTTATTATCCTTAATAGCAACAATACATACGTGTCTTGCTGCCCCTTCTGTCACTGGGAAAGAACAACGCAAGATCGAACCCATCACAAAGCACCTCTTCCCATGGCAAGAAAATTCAATCTAGTTGGCCTAACTAAACCAAAGATTCAAAGAAGAAATACGAGGTTATAAATAATCATGCATATAAGAGATTAAAGAAGACTCAAATAATATTCATAGATATAGATCTGATAATAAACTCAAAGTTCATCGGATCCCAACAAACACACCGCAAAAAGAGTTACATTAAATAGATCTCCAAGAGACCATTGTATTGAGAATCAAAAGAGAGAGAGGAAGCCATCTAGCTACTGCCTATGGACCCTTAGGTCTATGGTGGGCTACTCACATATCATCGGAGAGGCACCAATGAGGATGATGAACCCCTCCGTGATGGTGTTAGATTGGATCTCATGGTTCTGGGACTTGCGGTGACTGGAATTGTGTTTCGTCGACTCCCCTAGGGTTTTTGGAATATTTGGGTATTTATAGGGTGAAGAGGCGATGCAGGGGGTTATGTGGGGGGCACAACCCCCTAGGTGTGCTTGGGCTCCTGGGCGTACCCTTGTGGGTTGTGCTCCCCACGGGCCTCCCCTCTGGTACTTTCTTGGCCCATATGGTGTCTCCTAGTCCAAAAAAATCTCCAAAAGTTTCGCTGTATTTGGATTCCGTTTGGTACTGATATTCCGCGAACTAAAAAACAAGCAAAAAATAGCAACTAGCACTTGGCACTATGTCAATAGGTTAGTCCCAAAAAATGATATAAAGTTTCTATAAAATGAATATAAAACATCCAAGAATGATAATATAACAGCATGGAACAATAAAAAATTATAGATACATTGGAGACGTATCAGCATCCCCAAGCTTAATTCCGGCTCGTCCTCGAGTAGGTAAATGATAAAAATAGAATTTTTGATGTGGAATGCTACCTAACATGTTCATCACATATTCTTTTCTTTTGTAGCATGGACATTTGGACTTTTATATGTTTCAAAGCAATAGTCTAGTTTTGACATGAAGATTTCAATACTCAAGCATATGAACAAGCAACCATGTCTTTCAAAATATCAACACTAAAGAAAGTTATCCCTAGCCCATCATGCTCAGTCATTGATCCATTCGTGAAACACACTCGCATATTAGCTACATCCAATGCTCAAGTATGATCATAGTGCTCCCTAGTTGGTGCTTTATAAGAACAGATGGAGACTCAAATAAAAAATAAAAATCACATAAAGTAAATAGATAGGCCCTTCGTAGAGGGAAGTAGAGATTTGTAGATGTGCCAGAGCTCAAAATGCTAAGGACACATGTTGGCTCAAGCTCAAGACTCTACATTTTACTTTTAGTGATCCCAGATCACATTGAGTCCATAGGAAAAGCCAATACTATTAAAAGGGGATGAGGTGTTGCTTAATGTCTTGCTTGCTCAAAATGCTTAGTGATATGCTCCAAAATCCCCAACCACTTTCTCATATCCACATATGTCCCAAACCAAAAGTCAAACTCGGCCCTACCGAAACTTTCTATCTGGCGCCACCGAGTTCTGTTGACATAGCTATTGCCACAAACCCTAGTCACTTCGATCTCACCGATAGGGATCTCGGTCTCACCGAGATGGGATTGCAAACTCTCTGTTTCCCTTCGTAACGTTTCGGTCTAACCGAGATGAGCGATCGGTCCCACCGAGTTCGCAATGCAAACTCTCTATTTCCCCTTCGTAACATTTCGGTCCAACCGAAATGAGCGAATCGGTCCCACCGAGTTTGCCTGACCAACTCTCTATTTGCTTATTACCAAAATCGGTCCCACGGAGTTTGTGCAATCGGTCTCACCGATATTACGTTATGCCCTAACCCTAATGAAATCGGTCCCACCGAGTTGACATGTCGGTCCCACCGAAATGCCTAACGGTCACATTATGAACTAAATCGACCGAACATTAAATTTTGATTTCATTCGGCTCCTTTATGGATATTCTCACCACTTAACATCTATGTCAGCTTTTCTATTTGAATGGAACCAAAGCTCTCCGTTTTCTAGATGATCCTTATAGAGTAGGAGATAGAAATTCTATCTAAATCCATTAGGTTGGACCAGGACCCACCTATCTCCACCAAGAAGGAATCGCTTTGGTTACGCAGTTCAGTTGGCGATAAAAGCCAACCTAATCTGCGGGCCTACCCGAGTTTTCTGATTCGGTCCCACCGAGTTTGGTAAATTGTGTGTAACGGTTAGATTTTGTGTGGAGGCTATATATACCCCCTCCACCCGCTCTTCATTCATGGAGAGAGCCATCAGAACATGCCTACACTTCGAACATACATTTTCAGAGAGAGACCACCTACACTTGTGTTGAGGTCAAGATATTCCATTCCAACCACATAAATCTTGATCTCTAGCCTTCCCCAAGTTGCTTTCCACTCAAATCATCTTTCCACCAAATCCAATCCTATGAGAGAGAGTTGAGTGTTGGGGAGATTATCATTTGAAGCACAATAGCATGGACTTCATCATCAACACACCGTCTATTACCTTTTGGAGAGTGGTGTCTCCTAGATTGGTTAGGTGTCGCTTGGGAGCCTCCGTCAAGATTGTGGAGTTGAACCAAGGAGTTTGTACGGGCAAGGAGATCTCCTACTTCGTGAAGATCTACCCTAGTGAGGCAAGTCCTTTGTGGGCGATGGCCATGGTGGGATAGACAAGGTTTCTTCTTCGTGGACCCTTCATGGGTGGAGCCCTCTATGGACTCGCGCAACCGTTACCCTTCGTGGGTTGAAGTCCCCATCAACGTGGATGTACGATAGCACCACCTATAGGAACCATGCCAAAAATCTCCGTGTCTACATTGCGTTTGCTCCCTCAAACTCCTCCCTTTACCTTCATATGCAATTGTTTTACATTCTGCTGCTATACTCTTAGAATTGCATGTGTAGGTTGATTACTTGACTTGTGCTAAGTTGTTAAAACCTACCAAGACTTAAAATTGGGAAAAGGCTAGTTTTTGTTTGGTCAAGTAGTCTAATCACCCCCCTCTAGACATACTTCCGATCCTACAAGTGGTATCAGAGCTTTGGTATCCATTTGCCTTGATTTCCATAGCTTTTGGTGATCATAGCCTTGGTTTCACAACCTAGGAGAGTATGGTATCTGGCGAGGGAAATTACCACCGTAGAGGTCCTTATTTTGATGGTACTAATTTTGCTAGTTGGAAGCATAAGTTGAAAATGCATATTCTTGGACATAACCCCGCCGTTTGGGCTATTGTGTGTATTGGCTTGCAAGGTGAATTCTTTGATGGGAGAGAACCGAACCGTGAAGCTACCGCGAAAGAGTTGAAGATGCTTGAAAGATCGTGGATGTCGCCTAGAGGGGGGGGTGAATAGGCGCTTTAAAATAATTACGGTTTAGGCTTGAACAAATGCGAAATAAACCTAGCGGTTAATTTGACAAGCAGAAAACCTACAACAACTAGGCTCACCTATGTGCACCAACAACTTATGCTAAGCAAGATAAACAACTAAGTGATAGCAAGATATATGACAAGAAACAATATGGCTATCACAAAGTAAAGTGCGTAAGTAAAGGGTTCGGTTAAGAGATAACCGAGGCACGTGGAGACGATGATGTATCCCGAAGTTCACACCCTTGCGGATGCTAATCTCCGTTTGGAGCGGTGTGGAGGCACAATGCTCCACAAGAAGCCACTAGGGCCACCGTAATCTCCTCACGCCCTCGCACAATGCAAGATGCCGTGATTCCACTAAGGGACCCTTGAGGGCGGTCACCGAACCCGTACAAATGGCAACCCTTGGGGGCGGTCACCGAACCCGTCAAATTGCTCGGGGCGATCTCCACAACCTAATTGGAGACCCCGACGCTTGCCCGGAGCTTTACACCACAATGATTGGGCTCCGAACACCACCAACCGTCTAGGGCGCCCAAGCACCCAAGAGGAACAAGCTCAAGGGCACCAAGCACCCAAGAGTAATAAGCTTCTCAACTTGTAACTTCCACGTATCACCGTGGAGAACTCAAACCGATGCACCAAATGCAATGGCAAGGGCACACGGAGTGCCCAAGTCCTTCTCTCTCAAATCCCACCAAAGCAACTAATGCTAGGGAAGAAAATGAGAGGAAGAACAAGAAGGAGAACACCAAGAACTCCAAGATCTAGATCCAAGGGGTTCCCCTCACATAGAGGAGAAAGTGATTGGTGGAAATGTGGATCTAGATCTCCTCTCTCTTTTCCCTCAAAAACTAGCAAGAATCCATGGAGGGATTGAGAGTTAGCAAGCTCGAAGAAGGACAACAATGGGGGAAGAACACGAGCTCAAGAGATAAGGTTCAATGGGGAAGAAGACCCCCTTTTATAGAAGGGGAAAAATCCAACCGTTATGTGCTCAGCCCGCACACGAGCGGTACTACCGCTCCACGAGCGGTACTACCGCTCTGGCGGAAGAAGCAGGGAAAAGGAGCAACCAAACATGAACCTTGGGGCGGTAGTGCCGCTTATAAGCGGTACTACCGCGCACCCCAGCGGTACTACCGCCGGAGGAGCAGAACACGGGACCAAAAAAGCAGTAGCGGTACTACCGCCCGACCGGAGCGGTACTACCGCCCATCAGGGCGGTACTACCGCTTATAGGTGGAACTGCCGTGCAACTACTGCAAAACTCGACACGAAAAATGCAAGACCCAAAATCGAGGCGGTACCAGCGCGGAACCGTAGCCGTACTACCGCTTATGGCCATAGGCGGTACTACCGCTTTGGACAGCGGTACTACCGCTTGGGGCGATAAGCGGTACTGCCGCTCTGGCCGCGGTACTACCGCTAGGAAGCCAAAACTGCCATAACTTCTGCATATGAGCTCCGAATTGAGCAAACTCAAGCTTGTTGGATTGAGAAAGACGAGTAAGAAGAGGCAGGGGAGGTATGCCAAAAAAATAGAGGAGTGAAACCTCCAACCGAGAAGAACCGGCATAACCTCCAACATCAAGAACATCATAAAAGATGCGAGTGAACTCCGTTTTCGATGAACTCGAGCTTGTCATCAAGATGACCATAAGCTCCAAAACTCATAAAGAGAAGAGCCAAACAAGAACCAACAAAGATGATGCAAGGATGCAATGGTTTGAGCTCTCTATGAACGATACGACAAGCTACTCATCGAGAGCCCCCCTTGATAGTACGGCAATCGATCCTATAACCCGGTCTCCCAACTACCATCATGAGACCGGTAACATAGAAAACCTATCAAGAGCAAACCTTTGCCTTGCACATGGTCCACCTGAGCTAGATGATGACGATCTTGACTCCCTCAAGTTGGACCACCTTTCTTGGTTGTGTTGGCTCGATGAAGACTAGTTGATTGCTCCCCCATACTCCACTATGGGTGAGCCACTCTTCCGCACATCTTCACAAGTCCATTGTCACCACAATGGACGGCAAGCTTCAAGCATTTGATCTCTTCATGATGCTTCACTTGAACTTGCGCACCGCAACATCTTCACAAGTCCATTGTCGCCACAATGGACGGCAAGCTTCAAGCATTTGATCTCTTCATGATGCTTCACTTGAACTTGCACACCGCAACCTAACCCCACAAAGAACTCTCACAAAGATCATGGGTTAGTACACAAAGCGTAATCGACAATGCTTACCACACCATGGGATCGCTTGATACCTCTCGGTACATCTTGTGCGCTTTGTGTGTTGATCAACTTGATTCACTCTTGACTTAGTCTTGATCAACCTTGACTCTTTCCAACTCTCTTCATTTGGATGATGTCTTGAAGGTAAACATGAATGATCACACAATCTTCTTCTTCAAGACATGCTTGCAATAAGCTCTACTCTCACATGACCAATCTTTGGATAATTCCTTAACAACACCTTGGTCACCACATAAACTCCTTGAAACCAACACATGGACTTCAAGAAAAGCCTATGGACAAATCCTTCAAATATAACTCAAGGCAACCATTATTCCATAGAGATTGTCATCAATTACCAAAACCAAACATGGGGGCACCGCATGTTCTTTCAATGCTGCAATACAATGCTCAAGCTTGTGATATTCTCTTCAACGGATTGTGCCACGAAGAATTCAACAAAATCAGCCGTCTTGAGAATGCAAAGGAAATTTGGGATACTTTGATTGATATGCACGAAGTTACTGACTCCGTCAAGGAATCCAAATTGGATGTGCTTCAAAGTCAGCTTGACAAGTTCAAAATGAAGGATAGTGAAGGTGTCGCTGAAATGTACTCTAGGCTTGCTCTCATCACCAATGAGATTGCCGGCTTAGGAAGTGAAGAGATGACCGACAGATTCATCATCAAGAAGATCCTAAGAGCCTTGGATTGAAAATATGATACCATGTGCACATTGATCCAAATGATGCCCAATTACAAAGATCTCAAGCCAACGGAAGTCATTGGAAGAATTGTTGCTCATGAGATATCACTTAAGGATAAGGAAGAGCTCCACAACAAGTCAAGCGGTGCTTACAAAGCCTCATGTGATGCTCCCACATCATCAAGTGAGAAACAAACCTTCAATGAAGAATTGAGCCTAATGGTGAAGAACTTCAACAAGTTCTACAATAGTAGAAGCAAGGAGAGAAGTTCCAAGTCAAGGTCCTACAATGACAAAAGATCTTCAAGTCATGAACGAAATTGCTACAATTGTGGAAGACCCGGACACTACTCCAATGAGTGTACGGATCCCTACAAAAGAAGAGAAGATTCTCCCAAAAGAAGGAGTAGGAGAGAAGAATCACCACCAAGAGAGAGAAGGAGTAGAGATGATCGTTATGAACGAAGACCCTCTCGGAGAAGCAAGGATTCGGAAATGTGACGCCCCCGATTCAATCGTACACTAATCATGCACGCAAACGTGTACGATCAAGATCAGGGACTCACGGGAAGATATCACAACACAACTCTAAAACATAAATAAGTCATACAAGCATCATAATACAAGCCAGGGGCCTCGAGGGCTCGAATACAAGTGCTCTATCATAGACGAGTCAGCGGAAGCAACAATATCTGAGTACAGACATAAGTTAAACAAGTTTGCCTTAAGAAGGCTAGCACAAACTAGGATACAGATCGAAAGAGGCGCAGGCCTCCTGCCTGGGATCCTGCTAACTACTCCTGGTCGTCGTCAGCGGGCTGCACATAGTGGTAGGCACCTCCGGTGTAGTAGGAGTCGTCGTCGACGGTGGCGTCTGGCTCCTGGGCTCCGGCATCTGGTTGCGACAACCAGGTAGAAGGGAAATGGGGAAAAGAGGGAGAAAAGCAACCGTGAGTACTCATCCAAAGTACTTGCAAGCAAGGAGCTACACTACATATGCATGGGTATATGTGTAAAGGGCCATATCGGTGGACTGAACTGCAGAATGCCAGAATAAGAGGGATATAGCTAATCCTGTCGAAGACTACGCTTCTGGCCACCTCCATCTTGCAGCATGTAGGAGAGAGTAGATGGTAAGTTCACCAAGTAGCATCGTATAGCATAAACCTACCCGGCGATCCCCTCCTCGTCGCCCTGTTAGAGAGCGATCACCGGGTTATATCTGGCACTTGGAAGGGTGTGTTTTATTAAGTATCCAGTTCTAGTTGTCATAAGGTCAAGGTACAACTCCGGGTCGTCATTTTACCGAGGGACACGGCTATTCAAATAGATAAACTTCCCTGCAGGGGTGCACCACATAACCCAACACGCTCGATCCCATTTGGCCGGACACACTTTCCTGGGTCATGCCCGGCCTCGGAAGATCAACACGTCGCAGCCCCACCTAGGCACAACAGAGATGTCAGCACGCCGGTCTAAATCCGATGGCGCAGGGGTCTGGGCCCATCGCCCATTGCACACCTACATGTTGCGAGGGCGGCCGGAAGCAGACCTAGCCTAGCAGGCGTTCCAGTCCAATCCGGCGCGCGCCGCTTAGTCGCTGACGTCACGAAGGCTTCGACTGATACCACGACGTCGAGTGCCCATAACTGTTCTCGCGTAGTTGGTTAGTGCGTATAGACCAAATGGCCAGACTCAGATCAAATACCAAGAACTCGTTAAGCGTGTTATTTTGAAGTAACCGCGGATGCCGACCAGGGCCAGGCCCACTGCTCTCCTAGGTGGTCTCAACCCGCCCTGTCGCTCCGCCACAAGTAACAGTCGGGGGCCGTCAGGAACCCAGGCCCACCTCTACCGGGATGGAGCCACCTGTCCTTTCAGCCCCCTCATCGGAATCACTTGCGGGTACTCAACGAGCTGACCCGACTTTAGTCACCACATGTGTCATGTATATAAAGTATATAGTATATACCCGTGATCACCTCCCGAAGTGATCACGGCCCAGTAGTATAGCATGGCAGACGGACAAGAGTGTAGGGCCACTGATGGAACACTAGCATCCTATACTAAGCAGTAGGATAGCAGGTAAGGGTAACAACTATAGCAACAATGACAGGCTATGCAGCAGAATAGGATTAACCGAAAGCAATAACATGCTACACTCTTCTAATGCAAGCAGTATAGAGAAGAATAGGCGATATCGGGTGATCAAGGGGGGGGGGCTTGCCTGGTTGCTCTGGCAAGAAGGAAGGGTCGTCAACACCGTAGTCGAACTGGGGGTCGCCGGCAGTCTCGGGGTCTACCGGAAAGAAGTAACGGAGGGGGAACACAATAAATAACAGAGCAATCAAGCATCATAAAGTGTAACATGGCATTACGAAGTGCTAGAGGTGACCTAACGTAGTAGTAGGTGCTACTGGCGAAGGGGGGAAACATCCGGGAAAGTATTCCCGGTGTTTGACGTTTTCGGACAGATGAACCGGAGGGGAAAAGTTGCGTGTTTGCTATGCTAGGGATGTGTGGCAGATGAACGGGCTACGTATTCGGATTCGTCTCGTCATTCTGAGCAACTTTCATGTACAAAGTTTCCCATAGGAGCTACGGTTTATTTTATATTAATTTTTAAAGATTTTACTCAATTTATAAATTATTATTATTGATTTAATTCGAAAATGGTATTACTGCCTCAGCATGATGTCAGCATGACATCATCAGTCAACAGAGGCGTTGACTGGGTCAAGCTGACGTGTGGGTCCCGCATGTCATTGACTGCAACTAACTAACCAGGTTAATTAGTTTATTTAACAGATTAGTTAAGTTAACTAAAGGTAGTTAACTAGGTTAATTAAACATAATTAATTGAGTTAATTAATTTAATTAATTAATTAATTATTGAATATTATTATTATTATTTTAAATCTTTTTTAATAACATTCTGGGGTGGGGCCCCTTGTCATAGGGCCAGTGGGCCATAGCGGGCACGGTGCTAATGGGCGCGGTTGCTGGGGCGGAGCCCCGTGAGCGTGCGGGCATGTGGGCGCCGATTGGGCTGGTCCCGGGCGAGGCCAGCCGACGCACGGGCGGCCGGTGGAGGCCGCGAGGCGCGCGCGACCAATGGCCAGCGGCGACGCCAGGAGAGGGGCGAGGCCATGGCCGAGGTGGCCGGAGCAGGGGGC
>NC_057808.1:259734071-259811975 GCF_018294505.1 Triticum aestivum | reverse complement strand
GCAGGCGACGGCGATCCGGGGCGGTGGCGTCGACGGGATCGGGGCGGCACCGGGCGGCGGCGGCGGGGGCGGGTGCCTCCGATCCCGATCTGGATCAGGGAGGGGGCGCAGAACGGGGAAGTGGGACGAGTGGGGGGAGTGGGTGTGGTCGGTTAGGTTTTCCACCGACAGGGGGGTTATGGGGACGGGGTGGGCTGGCGTGGTGGCCGACTGGGCCGGCCTGTTGGGTCGGTTGGCCCATGGGGGGTTCTTTTGTTTTAGCTTAGTTACGGTTTTCTATCTTCTATTTTCTTTTGTTTCTTCTTTTCTGTTTTATTAATTTTTTTGTTTTTATGAAATACCCAAGTTGTACCTAAAATATTATTAACACTTATGGCACTACCTCAATTAACTTGGCACCTAATATAAAATAGTTTGTAAATGTTTATTATTTTATAATCATTTAACTAATTGTTTTTGCTGCTATGTTATTCATTTTTGAGTATTTACTCATTTTATAGAAGTGTGGTTTCTCCACCATTATTACTTAGGATTTATTTGTCCGAGCTTGAGCATTTTAGTTTTAACTTTTGAAAACTTTAATTGTTTGACTTGATTTTAAATTTTAAATTTGAACGGGATTTGAATCATCGCAAGATTAACAACAGTAATCGTGGTGACGTGGCATCATTAGTGGAGGGTTACTGTAGCGTAACTATCCGGGCGTCACAGGAAAGGAACGACAAGTCATCAAAGAGCTACACAAAATGAAGACATCAAGCTCATGTTGGTGAATGGATATCCGGCTCCGACTCCGACCATCACTCCGAAAGAAGTTATCACTCTGACTCCGAATATACTCAATATGAAGGTGTTGCCGGTCTAGCACTTGTGTCAACCAACTCCTACGACATATTTGACTCACCAAATGAAGGAATTGGAAGATGCTTCATGGCTAAAGGCCCAAAGGTATCACACCCCTAGTACGTTGATTTCAACAGTGATGAAGATGATTTGCTAGGAGATGATGATTCATTTGTTGACAACTCCAGTTATGAAAACTATGATAAACTTGCTATTAATAATGCTAATCAATATAAAACGGATGACGATGATAAGAAGGAGATTGAGCGTCTAACTAAAGAACTAAACACTCTTAAGTTAGCTCATGAAACTACCTTGGAAGATCATCGAGAACTTTTAAAGACTCATGAGAAGCTACGCTTTGAAAAGCTCAACCTTGAGCAAGAGCATGAGTTCTTAAAGGCAATCAATGATGATCTTCGCAAGAAAAGTTCTTCTTACATTGCCAAGCGTTTACTCTTGTCTACTTACATGCCACAAGTTAAATCTAGCAACAAGAGTAAGAAAGATTCTTCATCTAGTAGTAACAAAAATCATGCTAAAACCAATGTTGTTGCTTTTAGTAGTTCTCTTGATTCCACTAATGACTCTCTTAGCCAAGTTACACTTGAGCAAGAAAATAGCTTATTGAAGGGAATTATAGAGAAAGGTGTTTACAGGAGCCTTGCCGGAAGTAAGTAATTTGAGGAGATTGTACGCAAGCAAGGAAGACACCGGAAGAATCAAGGTGTTGGTTTTGAACGAAAGTTCAATGCCAATGGAGTTGAATGGGAAGAAGATCAATACCCCAAGACGAAGTTTGTTCCTCAAGAAGATAAGTATGATCCTACTTATTTCCAAGGAACACAAGCTCAAGATGATCTTCCACCACTAGACCACAAGCAAAAGTCAAGGACAAGCTTCAAGAGGAGATTGATGCATTTGAAGAAGCTCCTAAGGCATTGGTCAAGTGGGTTCCCAAGAATACATCAATTTCTACTTCATCAAGTACGACTACAACTCCAAGGATTCCCATCAAGATGGTGTGGATCCCGAAGAAGAAGAACTAGAGAGTTCTTGAGGGTGACTCCGCCAATATACTTCACTCATATCATTTTGGCGAGGACAAGTGCAAACAACTTCCATATCTTGCACTAGTTCAAGGAGTCACAAACCCTCTTGTTGGGAAGACAAGGGACAAGGTAACCTAATGCTTTCATGGACTTCATCCTATGAGAATATCACTCTATGTCTATGGATATCCTTGTTTGTCCCTTGTGGGACTAACCCGTGTAGGTATTGAAAGTGCAACTCACTCCAATGGATTGCTCTGAATGATCTACATCAACATTGAGCATCTACATCTTCAACACCTACATGAAGTCATCATCGACAAAATCCAAGGTTAGTTCATCCCTCTAAGGGGGGATATCACATCTAGGGGGAGCTTTACTCTAATCAATTGAGCTAAAGCAACTCTAACAATGTGAACACAACAATGCTTTCTGTAAAAGTGGTAACCCCACTTGTGCCTAAACGATGAGTATGACCTATGATCAAATGTTCTCATTTGACTCCTAAGTCAATATACTCATATATACATGACCTAGTCATCGCCAAATTACTTGATAGATGCTAGAGTGATTGTGCATGCTTTGTCACATATTTCATTTGTCATCTTATTGTGTGAGCATGTTGGATGCATATTTTACTCATTCGAGGACATCCATTTGTTGCTTTGATTGTTTGGCTTTTTCTCTTTTGCCAAATGGATGGACAAGAATGCCTAAGGACTCCCTCTAGCTATCTATGATTTTATCGTCTCAAACTCTATTCATTCTACATCACAAAGTTTGATCAAGTCAGATTCGAACCACTCTGTGTGAGGAGCACTCGGAGTCCTCGGTTCGTCATAGACTTAAACTTCCAAAACCTCTTTGTGCATTTCGGTATGACCGAGTCATCCACTTCGGTCACACTGAGTTCACTAAGTTGATCTAGGTTTTCAATCTCGGTGCAACCGATTTGAACTTTTCGGTCACACCGAGTTGCACTAACCACTTGCGATTCTGCATCTCGGTGCCACCGAGTTGTTCCACTCGGTCACACCGACAGGGTCGGGATATATATACCCACGGGTGAGATTTTGAAAATTTCTTCAAACTCCTCAGCCCGCGCGTGCGTCCTGCTCTGCCTCCCCGGGTCTCCGGATCGTCTCCTCGCCGCCAGCGACCTCCTGCCGCTGGTTTCCGTCATCGTCAACGGAAATCTGCTCCGCCATTGTCGCCGTAGCGATCTCCCGCCGAACTAGGGTATGGGTTCGACCTCTTGTGCTATTCCTTTGCCTCTGATTCATAGCACATTGTTTTGCCATGATCCTTACGACGTATGCAAACACTCTATCCACTGAAAACATCCTTTAGGTTAGATTTGATTTGAAAATTTAGGGTTAGTTCTCCGCCGAACTCATCTCGGACCGACCGAGTTGTAGAAATTGGTCTCACCGATTTGGCTTAGGCCATAGCACTTGCGATTTCTGGTCTGACCAAAAACTGCAAATCGGTGTGATCGAGTTTGATTCTCTGTGAAACCCTAGCAGTCTCGGTGCCACCAAGCTATGACTCGGTCTGACCGAGTTCACATGTTTAGGCTCCAAAAATTGCTTCGGTATCACCGAGTTTACAAATCGGTAGCTCCGAAATGCTTTCTTTGGAGAACTAAAACTAAGTTTTTAAGTCATCTATTTTGCAAAATCTTTGCACTTTGTGATGTCCATCCACTTTACCTCATCTACATCTATTCACAAGGTCTGCTGTCAGTAAGTTTGCAAAGATGTCTGATCAGAGTGACAGTCAGAACAGGTCTGAGGAACATGTGCAGCTGAGTGAGGGTTCAGATCCCTCAAGCACTTCTGATGATGGCAACAGGAGCACTCCAAGCAACTTGCCAAAGGCAGCCACCAGATCCAGGAAGAAGAGAACCTCAGATTCAGAGGATGAAGACTATGTGGCTACTGAAGAGGAAGTAAGCTCCAAGAAGAAGGTGCTGAAAAAGGAGTATGGCACAACTGCTGCAACAAAGCCAGGCTTGAACAAGAAGGCACCTGCCAGGAGGATCCCAATGTCAAAGCCAAGGAAGGTTGCAACAGGAGAGACAATGAAATTCACCATAGAATCTAATGATGGTGAAGCAGCAGGTGATGACCAGAGAAAGAAGAGGGCAAGAACCGCTACTGCAAAAGTTCTTGGAAAATCTACTATGGTAAGGGATTCAGAAGAAGAAGAAGAGGATGCTGCACCAGCACCCAAAGCTCAAAAGCTTATGGGAAATGCTATAAAGTTAGGGGCTGCTCCATCAAGGCCCAAGTCTGCTCCCAAAGCTCAAGCTCAGAAACCTCCTAAGCCCAAGAGGAACACTAGAAGTATTCCTGCTGAAGAGAAGAACAAGGCCCCAGTGCCTCAAACTGAAGAAAAGGATGATGATTCTCTTGTTTTGAGGAAATTGAAACCCAAGATTCCAGACCACAATGATGCTCATCTAGTGGCTGAAGACATGCATATTAGAAAGGATGCTGGACTGAGATTATGGAGATAGTCTGATCCTTATGCCATGAGGAGGAGGACTGCATGACTACAGGTTTCATACAAAGGAACAGCAAGACTTCTATGAACAATTTTGCTTGACAAGAAGCCAATTGTATGTGACATGAGATGGGTTGATTGGAAATACATCAAGGAGGAAGAAGATCACTTTCCAGGAGTTTATGACAGCTTCAAAGCATGTGGAGTTGAAAAATTTGTTGGTCAGAAGCTCACAAAATGGAATGATGAGCTGATCATGCAGTTTTACTCCATTGCTCACTTCTATCCAGATGGGAGGATAGTTTGGATGTCAGAAGGTACTAGGTACCAGTCCACTATTGAAGAATGGGCCAAGCTGATAAATGCCCCAGAAGAACATGAAGATGACTTGGATGTGTATGCCAAGAAGAAGAAGGACCACAACAGTATGGCAAACATGTACAAGGAGATCCCAGGTAAAGCTTTGGAGACTCACAAGCTTGGATCAGTACATTATTTGTTGTCTGGTCTGCCTACCATCAACACAATCCTTAGGCACACTCTGCTACCCAAGTCGGGAGATCACAAGATGATCAGAGGGAATTCTATCAACCTGCTACAGCTTTTTGATGTCCCTCAGAAGTTCAAGGTGATGAATCTGATTGTAGAGACAATCAAGAGGACTGCTGCTGACCAGAAGAGAAGCTATGGGTATGCTCCACACATTCAGGAGCTCATCAACTCCAAGACGGGCACAGGAACATATCTGTTGGATAAGGAGCATCTACCCTTATATCCTGATTTTGAAGACAACACTGTAGTGATGAATGAGGAGGATCCATCATCAGCTCAAGCACAGGAGAAGAGAGCGAAAGCAAAGGCTGAGAAAGCTGCCAAGATGCCAAGTGTTGAAGAGGCATCTCAAGTTTTCCTGAAGAGCAAGCAAGATCAACTTGCATATCTGATCCAGTCTACACTGAGGATTGAGAAGGGCTTGGCCACCTTGACTCAAAACCAGGAGAGCTTGGAGAGGGTCATAGAAACCAAATTTTATGATCTTGATCTGAAGGTAACTGAGATTCAAACAGCAGTTGAGAAGCTTCAGGAGGAAGCAGAAGAGAAGAGAGGGAAGGCAACCACTGATGCATTTCAGCGAGTGCCTAGAGGTCAGAGGTCTGCTGCAGTGCCAGTGCTAGATACAAGAGCAACAGCATCAGCACCAACAGCCACAGCTCTAGTGCCACCTCCAGCAGCCACTCCACAAGCTCCAACTACATCAACTGATGCTTTTGTCCTTGGAGTTCTCTCTACACCACCTCCCAAAGACCAAGCCTGAGAGACGCATAGCACTATGCATATTTGAACTTTTTGGTAACTTGTTGCCAAAGGGGGAGAAATATGTATAGATCATAGGCTTTGAGAGAGTGCTTTGCTTCTTTGCTTTTGGTTGAACTTTTTATTGTGTGCTCGTATGAGATACTTGTGTGATCATTTGATTGATCATACATGCTACTTTAATGCTTGCTTGGATGATACTATCTTTTATATCTCTATATGATCATTCACTTTATTTGGTGGTGAGTGCATGTTTTTAATGTTTATCATTTTGAGCGCTCCACCAAGATGTATGTGACATGGAAGAGTGACCCATGATACTAATCGATTGTGCATTTCCATTCAAAAGAAAATTTTAAATAATGCACAAATTTAGGGGGAGCTCTTGCTTATCACATACTTCTCAAAGCGACGATGAATTTCAATCTTATGATCATTTGTCGAAGCTTTGATCTATATGTTGTCATCAATTACCAAAAAGGGGGAGATTGAAAGTGCAACTATCCCTGGGTGGTTTTGGTAATTACTAACAACATATAGCTCATTGAGCTAATGCTATCTCAAGATAAATATTTCAGGAAATCTCAATGATTGGCATGGCATGGATTAGGAATGTGGACCCCTCAAAATGCTAAGGACACATGTTGGCTCAAGCTCAAGACTCTACATTTTACTTTTGGTGATCCAAGATCACATTGAGTCCATAGGAAAAGCCAATACTATTAAAAGGGGATGATGTGTTGCTTAATGGCTTGCTTGCTCAAAATGCTTAGTGATATGCTCCAAAATCCTCAACCACTTTCTCATATCGACATATGTCCCAAACCAAAAGTCAAACTTGGCCCTACCGAAACTTTCTATCTGGCGCCACCGAATTCTGTTGACATAGCTATTGCCACAAACCCTAGTCACTTTGGTCTCACCGATAGGTGTCGGTGTGGAACGACACTTATGGGATCATAAGAATCCCTACTACGGTTGCCGGGGCGCAGGGTTGCAAGAAGAGCAGGATTACTAATCAGCGTAAGGATCGTTTACCCAGGTTCGGGCCGCGAGGATGCGTAAAACCCTAGTCCTGCTTTGGTGGCTGTATTTCAGAGAGTTCTTGAGCTCTCGAACTAGCTATGGTGGACGCGTGGTTTCAAAGAGCCAAATCCCTCTCCAGTACGCCATGGACCTCCTTTTATAGTCGAAAGGGGCTGCCATATTGGCACACAGGAGGTGGAAAGGCGTACAGTGCTACAAGCTTATCGCTCGTAATACAAGACAAGACGCATTTAATGCATCGCTTAGCTGTCCCCTTGCTTTATTGGGGACGGGATCGAGGCCCGTCCCCTCCGTCGCCACTCCTCCTTGCTTCGACACGCGCCCTGGCCAGCGACGCATGCGGCGCCATGTAGGCAGGCAGGCAGGTGAGGTGGCGCGGTGGTAGGGTCTTCACGAAGATCTGCATGCCGCCACGCAGGCATGTGCTGAGTTGGCCTGGAAGCTGCATGTTGCCACGCAGGTGTCTACCTAGCTGGTTGGGCTGGCAGCTGCTTGCAAACGGCGGTGGAGACTTGGCTGGTGCGAGCCTGGAGGTGGTCCTGCTGGCACCCTTGGCGAGGGCCTTGTCGGGTGGCCCGGCAAGGGCCTTGCCGTGGCGTGCTGTTGTCCCCGGCAAGGATCTTGCCGGGGGTCTTGTGGCTCCCCTCGGCAAGGATCTTGCCGAGGATCTTTGTCTTTTAATCCTCATCTGATCTTGAATATTCCTTGTCTTCACAAAGATCTGCATGCTACCAAGGAGGTGCCTCCCGAGCCCTACTTCCAACGTGGTTGGTTGAGTTGGAAATCGTGGGCTCAAGGGTGGCTCACTCTGTTGGTGAGGACGAGCCGCCCCGGCAAGGGTCTTGCCGGGGCCGCTGAGGCTGCCCCCGGCAAGGATCTTGTCGGGGGAACCTGCTTCGCCTCTCTGCTTCTTTGTGTTCTCAGCCTTGGCGTTGCTCTGGCTGTCTTGGGCTTCGGTTTTACCTTGGTTCACCTCCCCTGTTCTGCTTGGTGCGGCCGTGGGCGCGGCTCCGACTGTCCGTGCACAGGTAAAGGGGTACAAAGGTGCGCCCCTTCTTTTGTACACCGACAGAAGCCCCCGGGCCTAGGCCACACATAAGCGCGACACGTTGTTGGGCCAGGCCCAAAATGGTGCGCGGGCAGGCGGGGCGGTTTTTACCGCGGTAAAACTTTTCACGCGCTGCGCTTCCCCACGACCTGCGTTGAATGCGCGACGTGGAGGGGTGCACGTGACGTGGGCGGCATGCGTGGGGCGGTTCCCGCACGCATGCGTCACATCGCAGTAAAGAGGCGGCTCGCGCCTTCCCCGTAAAAGGAGGGAGGCATGGAGGCGCGGCTCATTTACTGAGTGGGGCCGAGTCGCGGTCTTCAAGGCGTCCACCCCCTGCGATCACGGGGTGGGGAGAGGTCGCTTCACCCGTCCCCTCGGTTCTGCACGTTCGACACGCGTCCTCCATGCACTTGGGGTGGCGAGCAGTGGAGGCGGGAAACCGGGCCATCGCTGCTTGTGGCAGCGGGTCGGTCTCGATCCCTGCGCCTCCGGTGGCTGGATTGGCCAAGCGGGGCGGCCAAGCCCCGATCCCGTCCCTTTATAAGGAGAGGGAAGGGGGGATGGCATCCCGCACTCTTCTGTCATCTATCTTCTCCTGCTTCTGCTTCTTCCTCTCACCCGCCATGGAGAAGGGGAATCCCGGTCCCTCGTCCGTGGCGGCGAGGGTCGCCGCTCCACAGCGCAGGGTCGCCGCTCGACAGCGCATCCCTCCTCCTCCTGAGCCCGCGGCGGTGGAGCCGGCC
Source organism: Triticum aestivum (assembly GCF_018294505.1). Classification (NCBI taxonomy): domain Eukaryota; kingdom Viridiplantae; phylum Streptophyta; class Magnoliopsida; order Poales; family Poaceae; genus Triticum; species Triticum aestivum. The sequence continues at coordinate 259,803,417 of NC_057808.1, read as the reverse complement.
GCGAGGGGAAGGGGGAGGGGCGAGGCCGTGGCAGAGGTCGTGGAGCTCGGGGAAGAGGAGGACGGGGCGGCGCGCTGGCCTCGCCCCTGCCGATGATGCCTTTCCCGACAGAGGGCCATGTTGGAGACCAGCCTCCCGAGTTCTTCATCAGGCTGCGCCGGCCTCCGCGTTGCCGTCTTTGTCTTCCCGCCCCGTTTGCTCGGGAGATGGAGCATGACCCGCCCCAGACCCTTAGGTTGCACATGAGGGGCTGCTCGAATGGGGGGTATGCGGATCGACGTCGATTTCCTGGCTCCTCGGGTCATGTACCTCCGCCGTGGATGGAAGACGTTCGCTCGTATCCACAGCCTGACGGCGGGGCTCGTCCTCTACTTCAAATTAATGGAGGACGGCCTGCTCTCCGTTAAGGTCTTCGGAGATTTTGGGACTCGCCTGAAGTGCTGCGTGGAGAGCTCCTCCGACGGAGACTCCGATGATGGAAGCTCTTCCTCGAGCGAGAGTGATGAGGAGGACAGTGGGGCAGATGACGGGGACGAGTCTGACGAGGCGTCGGATGCCCCGCGCCTCGACGGGTGCGGCAGCAGCAGCATCTGCACCTGGCCGCTCCCCGGCGGAGTTTCGCCGGGGGAGGGGCCAGCTCAACTTCTCGGGGCCATCTCCGTGGGCGGCTGGCGTCGGGAGACTACGGAACAGGAAGAGGGCGGGCGGCAAGGCCGTCAACTCGGAGTACGCGGACACCGACGCCTTCGTCGCTTGTGCGGCGACCTGCCGCCTCGTCTTCTAGCTCCTTTCCCGGCACCGTCATCACCGACCCATCCGTGGGCGGCCACCGAGGTGTTCTCTTGGTGCTTTCTGCTGCTCGTAGTTCGCCTAGGTGCCCCTTTTGCCCTCTCGCCTCCTTGACCTGCCTCCTGAGGAGAGGGACAAGAAAGGGATTACGGGCACCTTATCTCTTTTTAGTTTGTAAGCCTGCGGGCACTTGTTAATTTTTAGACTTGTAATCCCCTTGCTCATGTTTTTCTTTCCGTACGAACTGTACCTGTATGAGACGTTTTTAATGAAAAAGGGTGCTTGCCGGGTTCTTCGTGCATGAGCGAGGCCCATGCCAAGGATGAATCCTTGTTATTTTCATAATAAATGTTATCGCCCGGCAACAGGCCTTGCCGTTTCTCTTCTTTGGCCGACCGTTCTCGCGCTTTTGGCGGAGGCAAGGGCGAAGTAGAGTTAGGCTCCTCGTTCATTTCTTCGCCACCGCAACTACTACCAAATTCTGACCGAGGAAGTAATTCTCGGGTACAGGGGAAAAGGGAGTACGGTGGTTTTAAGACATAAACAAGGTTTCACATGTCCCAGTTCCATACGGAAATGCACAACAGGGGGATGGAAAACTTATCTGAATCCGCAGCCCCCGGCAACCTTGGCTCGCCGTGGTTGGATCCTTACATCTTCAGCCCCCGGCAGCCTTGCCTTGCCGGGGTCAGAGCGTCAGTTCGTTCTCCTTTTCCCAAGTGGCTCAGCAGAAGTGCCCTACGAACCAAAGAAAACAGAAAAGACGCACACCCGACCTCTAGGCTAGGGGTTAGTCGCCGCTAAGAACTATCAACCCTAACCGAGGAAGACACTCAACCTAGCATGCATGCTATAACTTAGGGCGCCAGCGCTTCGTTTATTTATGCTCAAGGTCTGCGCCTGGCTTTGTACAGAGGGTTACATGCCTCGCCGGCAAAGCTTGTACAAAAGGTGGCTTGCCGGGAGGCCCGGCAAGCCGCGCCTTATGGGTAAAACTTGCGAAGATGCTCGATGTTCCAGGAATTACTCACTGGGACAGCATCTTCAGTCTCCAGGCGGACTGCGCCGGGCCTGGTGACTCGTATTACCCGATAAGGGCCTTCCCACTTTGGCGTCAACTTGTTGGTATTCTTGGCCGACTGAACGCGCCGAAGAACAAGGTCGCCTTCCTCAAAGCTTTGGGCATGAACCTTGCGGCTATGCTAGCGGCGCAAGGCTTGCTGGTAGCATGCTGCTCTCACAGCCGCCCGAAGACGATCTTCCTCAAGGAGCATTGCGTCATCTTGCCGCAACTGCTCTTGCTCAAGCTCATCATAAGCGAGCACTCGAGGTTACCCGTATATGAGTTCCGCGGGGAGAACTGCCTCTGCCCCATATACTAGGGCAAAGGGAGTCTGACCGGTGGCTCGATTTGGCGTTCTCCTGATTGACCAAAGAACCGCCGGCAATTCATCAATCCAGCGCCTTCCGCTCTTGTGCAGCCTATCAAAGGTCTTCATTCTCAGGCCTCGTAACACTTCAGCATTCGCCCTCTCCGCTTGGCCGTTGGTCCGGTGGTGTGCCACGGAAGCAAAACAGACCTTGCTGCCGAGGTCTTGAATGAACTGCATGAAGGTGTGGCTCGTGAACTATGTGCCGTTGTCGGTGATAATTCTGCTTGGCACACCAAAGTGGCAGACCAGTCCCTTGAAGAACTTGACGGCTAACTGTGCTGTCACCTTTCTCATTGCTTCCACTTCCGGCCACTTTGTGAACTTGTCGATTGCAACGTACAAGTACTCAAAGCCCCTGACAGCACAGGGGAAGGGCCCCAGTATATCGAGCCCCCAGACCGAGAATGGCCAGGAGAGAGGGATTGTTTGAAGGGCTTGAGCTGGTTGATGAAGCTTCTTTGAATGGAACTGACACGCTTCACACTTGGTTACTAGTGTTGTCGCATCCTGGAGGGCGGTGGGCCAGAAGAAACCTCGCCAGAACGCCTTGCCGGCAAGGGCCCTCGACCCTATGTGGGAGCCACACATGCCTCCATGTATCTCTGCCAACAGCTCCAGTCCTTCCTCCCGGGGGATGCACTTCAATTTCACACCGTTCGGCCTTCTCCTGTACAGGACGTCATCGACGAACTGGTACAGGGCAGACCAACGGGCTACTTTTTCCGCTTCTTCCTGCTCCTCAGGAAGCTCGCCTGTTTGGAGGAATCGGACGGTATGCTGCGCCCATGCCGGAGCCTGGGGCTCGACGACAAGGACCAGAGGCATCTCTTCTGCCACGGGAGCGGCTGTCTCCACGGCCAGGGCTTGACGTCCTGCCAGAGCCAGTTGCTCTTTGGCAGGCTCAGTGCGCACGGCAGCATCCTTGCCGGCAGCCCCAGGGGGCTCGGCGGGAAAGTACTTGCCGGGACCTGATTTCCTCCGCTTGTTCTGCCCCGTTGACGGTTCGACGGATGGCTGAGTTAACCGGAGCAAAAAGGTACCTGGTTCCACAGGTAGCTTGAATGCAGCACGCTTCGACAGGTAATCGCTGATGTCGTTCTCCGCTCGGGGAACGTGCTCCGCTTGGATACCGTCAAAGCGCTCCTCCAGCTTACTCACTTCATCTACGTAGGCCTCCATCAATGGGCTCTAGTAATCCTTGTTGACTTGTCTGAGGACAAGCTGTGAGTCACCCCTGACGATGAGCTTCTTCAACCCGAGGTCTGCAGCGATCCTGGGACCGGCAATCAGCCCCTCGTACTCAGCAGTGTTGTTTGTGGACATCTCCCTAGGGAAGTGCATCTGGATCACATACTTGAGGTGCTCTCGGTGGGCGCGACGAGCAGCACACCGGCACGGGTGCCTTGCAGTGAGAAAGCCCCATCAAAGTACATGATCTAGTCGCGGCCGACTTCCTTGCCGGGAGAGTGGTCTCCTGGATTTCTTCTTCGGGCATTGAGGTCCATTCTGCAATGAACTCCGCCAAGACTCTGCTCTGGATTGTCGAGGTACTTTCAAACTTCAACCCAAAGCTCGACAACTCCAGGGCCCCTTCCACAATCCTTCCGGTCGCATCCGGGTTATGCAGTATCCGTTGCAACGGGAGGCGGGTGACGACAGTGATCTCGTGGGCTTGGAAGTAAGGACGCAGCTTCCTCGAGGCCATAAGGAGGCCGAAGAGCAATTTCTGCACACCGGAGTACCTCGACCTAGCCCCCTGCAAGAGGGAGCTAACAAAGTAAACCGGGTGCTGCATCATCTTCTTCTGCACCACCTCACTTGACTGCGCGAGCACTGCCTTGATGGCATCAGACTCTGCCGGGGGCCTTGCCTTGCCGGCACCAGGCCCTGCCGGGGGGATCTTTGGCTTGCCATCCGCTGGTTCTGCCGTCGCCACTGCCTCCTCATCGACCTCCCTCTGTGCCACCAGTGCGGCGCTGACCACCTGATTCGTCGCCGCCAGATACAGCAGCAACGGCTCTTGTGGTTTAGGCGCAACCAGTATTGGCGTGGAGGAAAGGTATTTCTTCAGATCCTGCAACGCCGCCTCGGCTTCTGGGGTCCACTCCATTGGGATTGCCTTCTTCAAGATTTTGAAAAAGGGGAGGGCACGCTCGGCGGACTTGGAGATGAATTGGCTCATGGCGGCGACGCAGCCGGTGAGCTGACGCACATCTTTGATCCGCTTGGGCGCCTCAATCTGCTCAATAGCTTTGACTTTGTCTAGGTTTGCCTCAATCCCACGCTGCGACACAAAGAACCCGAGAAGCTTGCCGGACGGAACGCCGAAGACACACTTCTCAGGGTTCAGCTTAAGGTTGATCTTGCGTAGGTTGGCAAATGTCTCTTCCAGATCTTGCACAAGAGTTGCCCCGTCCTTGGTTTTGACCACTAGGTCATCCATGTATGCTTCCATATTTCTATGGAGCTGAGGTTCAAAACCAATTTGGACTGCTCTTGCAAACGTCGAGTCAGCACTCTTCAACCCGAAAGGCATCCGTAAAAAGCAATACGTACCACATGGGGTGATGAATGCTGTCTTCTCTTCATCTTCTCTTGTCATGAAGATTTGGTGGTAGCCCGAGTAGGCGTCGAGGAATGACAACAAATCACACCCAGTCGTGGAGTCAACAATCTGGTCGATGCGCGGCAACGGGAAGGGGTCCTTAGGACAAGCCTTATTGATATCTGTGTAGTCAATACACAGCCTCCACTTCCCATTTGCCTTGCGCACCACTACCGGATTGGCCAACCACGTGGAGCACTCCTCTCACCAAACCTGCCACTTCCAACCTCCTGATCTCCTCTGTGATGAACTCCTACCTCTCTAGAGCCTGCTTTCTGGCCTTCTGCTCGACAGGCCGCGCATGAGGGCAGACAGCTAGGTGGTGCTCAATCACCTCCCTGGGAACACTGGGGATGTCGGATGCTTGCCACGCAAACACGTCGACATTTGCCCGCAGGAAGGTGATGAGCGCGCCTTCCTATTTGCTGTCGAGGGTGGAGCCTATGGTGAAGGCCCCTCCCGTGCCATCCTCCCTGACGGACACCTTCTTGGTCTGCGGTGGCTCGGCTCCGGATTTCTTGCTCTTGCTGGTAGAGCTCTCTGGCACGTCCTCGATGGTAGCGCAACACTCCGAGGCGGTGCGCTTGCCGGAGTGGGTGCGAGAGGTCTTGTCGGGCTTCTTCTACCCTCTCGAGCCTTCAGCGGCAGGAGCAAGTGCCTTGACGGCAGCTGCTGCAACTGCTTCCCGATAGAGTTGGTCGGCGCAAATCAGCGCGTCCTTCTTGTCGGAGGGGACGGAGATGATGGTCAACGGCCCCGGCATCTTTAGCATGTTGTAGGCGTAGTGTGATGCCGCCATGAACTTGGCTAGTGCCGGGCGGCCGAGGATCCCGTTGTAGGGCAAGGGGATCTCGGCCACGTCGAAGACGATCCTCTCCATCCTGTAGTTCAACTCTCCTCCAAACGTCACAGGCAGTGTAACCTTCCCTTTCGGCTGGCTCCTCCCCGGATTGACCCCTTGAAACGTGCCCGTTTCCTCGAGGTCTCCATCAGGAATTTGCAGCCTTTTGATCACGACGGGCGAGATCAAGTTCAGGCCGGCCCCGCCGTCGACCAACATCTTGTTCACCTTGAGGTTGCGTATCGTTGGTGAGACCAACAATGGCAAACACTCGACCGCGGTTGTGCGGTCAGGGTGGTCCTCGATGTCAAAGATGAGGGGCATGCTGGACCACTTCAGCGGCTTCTGAGCGTCGAACGACGGCTCCGCTGCTGTAATCTCACACGCCCACTGCTTGAGCTGGAGGTGAAAAGTATGCAGCGAGGCGCCACCATCGACGCACATGGCCTCTGTAGCCTTCTGGAACTCTTGCTCACCGGACTCGTCGTCCTTGTCGTGATCATCGTCTTCTTGTCTCTTCGCACGGCCCCGGGCGGGCCTCTCTTGCTGGTTGTCCTTGCCGGGGTGGCTTCCTTGGCCGCCACGCTTCTTGCCGGATCCCTCGGCACCGTCCTGGCCCTTCTCCTTGTCCTGCCTTTCATACTCGCCCTTTTGCTTTTCAGCAAGCAGCTCGACTTGCCGGCAGTTCTGGAGGTCGTGGCCCTTGGTGCGGTGGATCTTGCAGTACTGCTTGCCGGAGCCCCCTGGCTTGTCGGCAGCTGCTAAGGCCCGGCAGGCGGCGCACCCGGCAATCTCCTTGCCGGGGCCGTCTGCCTTGACCTTCTTGGCAGCGCTGGTGTCGTCAGATCCCTCAACGGCAAGTACAGCCTTGCCCTTGCGTTTCCTGTTGCGATGCCGGCCCTTCTTCGTCGGGGCGGCGGCGTCTTCGTCGGTAGAGTCGGTTTCCGCGCCGGTGTCTTCGCCGGGGTACTTTTCTTCCCTCTTCAGCTCGGGCGCATCTATCAGCCAGAACGTAGAGTTCGGCTACATCCTTAACCTTGGTCATCGCCAGCTCTTCGCGCATCTTGCGGTTGCGCACGTTCTGATGGAACGCGCTGATCACAACGGCGGGATGAACGTCTGGGATGTTGTACTGCACCCGGCTGAACCTCTGGATGTACTTGCGCAGGGTTTCCCCTTCCTTCTGGGGGATGATATGCAGATCACTGGCCTGGCCATGAGCTTGGTGGCCTCCTGTGAAGGCGCCAACGAACTCATGGCACAAATCCGACCAAGAAGAAATGGAATCCGCCGGCAAGTGCATCAACCAAGACATAACATTGGGCTTTAGTGCCAGCGGGAAATAATTGGCAAGCACCTTGTCGTCGCGAGCTCCGGCAGCCTGCATCGCGATGGTGTAGATGCTGAGGAACTCGAACGGATGGGTCTTGCCAGTGTACTTCTCACCGACGTCGGGCTTGAACGTGCGGTGGGACGGCCACTGGAACTGCCGCAACTCGCGGGTAAAGGCCGGGCAGCCCACCTCGTAAGGTAGGCCGCCGGAGCCCCCCGGTGCTGGGTGGTCCATAGCGGGTCCCGCCCGCTTGTCCGACTGGTGGCGTGTATCATGCCGGCGCTCAATAGTGGTTCGAGCATCTTCGTGAGCTCGTTCTCGAAGAACTTGGCGCTGGTCGCGGTGGGTCCGCGGGTCGTATGACGCTATAGAGATGTTATCACAAGCGTCGTCACGACCGACCGACGCCCGCGGCGGCTGGCGAGGAGGAGGAGAGTGCACCGTGACCGCAGCACCCCCGTTCCTCCCAGCGCTGGCATGTGGTGGCTCGGTGGAGCGCCGGCCCGAGGGTCCCGCCGGTCGTGGATCGTCTTTGTTGGCGACGGCGACGAGGCTCCGGATGGTGGCCCTCCACTCGTCGAGCTTCTCCGCAGCAGGAGAGAAGTCGAGGAGCAGCTGCGTGCGCGCCAAAGCTTCTGCTGGCGTGGGTGGCAGCGACAGCTGCGTGGACCGTGGCGCGCTTCGACTTCTAACCACGTTAGAAGGAGCTACGTCACGACCCAGCACTTCGGTGGGCATGCTGAACTCCTTCATCCCGCGGACGACGCACAGGGTTCTTCCCACGGCGGTGCCCAGGGTCACCGGCGTGGTGACGCTGCTCGTCGCGCACACCATGGGAAGAGCGCGCAGTGGTCGCCGGCGTGGGCATCTTGGAGGTTGCTGCGCCACCCGCGGGTGGCACAACGACACTCCTGGAGGGCCCCGCGCCGCCCGCGGGGGCCCCAGCCCCATCTTTATACTTGGTGATGTGCGGCCCATCGCCTGGCGTGCGAACGGCGCCGCTCGCCAGGCTCTGACTGCCAGCGCGATGCTGGTGCTCGCGGACCACGGCTCGGGTTCTATCTGCGACTGGGCCGCTGCTCGCCCGTACTGCCACGGGCCGTTCGGCCCCCGACGAGCCGATCGCCGTGGTCGTCTTCTTCTTGGGAGCCATGGCGATAAAGAAATGCTAGGCTAACTACTAGACCAGATTCTCACAATTGCGCCCCTACCTGGCACGCCAAAGATGTCGGTGTGGAACGACACCTATGGGATCGCAAGAATCCCTACTACGGTTGCCGGGGCGCAGGGTTGCAAGAAGAGCAGGACTAGTAATCAGCGCAAGGATCGTTTACCCAGGTTCGGGTCGCGAGGATGCGTAAAACCCTAGTCCTGCTTTGGTGGTTGTATTTCAGAGAGTTCTTGAGCTCTCGAACTAGCTATGGTGGATGCATGGTTTCAAAGAGCCGAATCCCTCTCCAGTACGCCATGGGCCTCCTTTTATAGTCGAAAGGGGCTGCCACAGTGGCACACAGGAGGTGGAAAGGCGTACAGTGCTATGAGCTTATTGCTCGTATTACAGGACAAGACGCATTTAATGCGTCGCTTAGGTGTCCCCTTGCTTTATTGAGGACGGGATCAAGGCCCGTCCCGTCCGTCGCCGCTCCTCCTTGCTTCGACACGCGCCCTGGCCAGCGACGCATGCGGCGCCATGTAGGCAGGCATGCAGCTGAGGTTGCGCGGTGGTAGGGTCTTCACGAAGATCTGCATGCCGCCACACAGGCGTGTGCTGAGTTGGCCTGGAAGCTGCATGTTGCCACGCAGGTGCCTGCCCAGCTGGTTGGGCTGGCAGCTGCATGCGAACAGCGGTGGAGACTTGGCTGGTGCGGGCCCGGAGGTGGTCCTGCTGGCGCCCTTGGCGAGGGCCTTGCCGGGTGGCCCGGCAAGGGCCTTGCCGTGGCGTGCTGTTGTCCCCGGCAAGGATCTTGCCGGGGTCTTGTGGCTCCCCTCGGCAAGGATCTTGCTGAGGATCGTTGTCTTTTAATCCTCATCTGATCTTTAATATTCCTTGTCTTCACAAAGATCTGCATGCTACCACGGAGGTGCCTCCCGAGCCCTAGTTCCAACATGGTTGGTTGAGTTGGAAATCGTGGGCTCAAGGGTGGCTCACTCTGTTGGTGAGGACGAGCCGCCCCGGCAAGGGTCTTGCCGGGGCCGCTGAGGCTGCCCCGGCAAGGATCTTGCCGGGGGAACCTGCTTCGCCTCTCTGCTTCTTTGTGTTCTCGGCCTTGGCGTTTCTCTGGCTGTCTTGGGCTTCGGTTTTACCTCGGTTCACCTCCCCTGTTCTGATTGGTGCGGCCGTGGGCGCGGCTCCGACTGTCCGTGCACAGGTAAAGGGGTACAAAGGTGCGCCCCTTCTTTTGTACACCGACAATAGGGATCTCGGTCTCACCGAGATGGGATTGCAAACTCTCTATGTCCCTTCGTAACGTTTCGGTCTAACCAAGATGAGCGATCGGTCCCACCGAGTTCGCAATGCAAACTCTTTGTTTCCCCTTCGTAAAGTTTCGGTCCAAACGAAATGAGCGAATCGGCCACCAAGTTTGCCTGACCAACTCTCTGTTTGCTTATTACCAAAATCGGTCCCACCGAGTTTGTGTAATCGATCTCACCGAGATTACGTTATGCCCTAACCCTAATGAAATCAGTCCCACCGAGTTGACATGTCGGTCCCACCGAAATGCCTAACGGTCAAATTATGAACTTAGTCGGTCTGACCGAGTTTTCTGATTCGGTCCCACCGAGTTTGGTAAATTGTGTGTAACGGTTAGATTTTGTGTGGAGGCTATATATACCCCCCCACCCACTCTTCATTCATGGAGAGAGCCATCAGAACATGCCTACACTTCCAACATACATTTTCAGAGAGAGAACAACCTACACTTGTGTTGAGGTCAAGATATTCCATTCCAACCACATAAATCTTGATCTGTAGCCTTCCCCAAGTTGCTTTCCACTGAAATCATCTTTCCACCAAATCCAATCCTATGAGAGAGAGTTGAGTGTTGGGGAGACTATCATTTGAAGCACAAGAGCAAGGAGTTCATCATCAACACACCGTCTATTACCTTTTGGAGAGTGGTGTCTCCTAGATTGGTTAGGTGTCGCTTGGGAGCCTCCGTCAAGATTGTGGAGTTGAACCAAGGAGTTTGTACGGGCAAGGAGATCGCCTACTTCATGAAGATCTACCCTAGTGAGGCACGTCCTTCATGGGCGATGGCCATGGTGGGATAGACAAGGTTGCTTCTTCGTGGACCCTTCGTGGGTGGAGCCCTCCATGGACTCGCGCAACTGTTACCCTTCGTGGGTTGAAGTCTCCATCAACGTGGATGTACGATAGCACCACCTATCGGAACCACACCAAAAATCTCCGTGTCTACATTGCACTTGCTCCCTCAAACTCCTCCCTTTACCTTCATTTGCAATTGTTTTACATTCCGCTACTATACTCTTAGAATTGCATGTGTAGGTTGATTACTTGACTTGTGCTAAGTTGTTAAGATCTGCCAAGACTTAAAATTGGGAAAAGGCTAGTTTTTGTTTGGTCAAGTAGTCTAATCACCCCCCTCTAGACATACTTCCGATCCTACAGTTTGCTATTAGGGAGTGCAACATAAACGATTAGCCAGATCAAGGTGTGTGTGATATAGGGCATACGGTTCACTCGGACGAACTGTTTTCAGTTAGCGAACGCAACTGAAACGGTTCAACTTAGCAAGATGTGTGTGATATGTGGCAAACAGCCGAATCGGATGAACTGTTTGCGATGAGAAATTACAACTCAGACGGTTAATATAGTTAGTTCGTGTGCGATTCTGTGTGTACAAAAAACTTTGAAATATGCAAACTAGTTGCTTCCGGTGGCTAGGAATATCGCACACGATGCGTCTACGAGTACTCGTGTGCGATGATTAGTAAGTTACACATACATTTCCTTATGTTAACACTTGTGTGATAAATAATAAGTGGCACCGGATACGGTATTCGGCTTGTGTGTGTGCTCCACTTAGTCTTCCCGCGCTCCAGCGAATGCTTCCCGCGCTCCACATGGATGAATTGTAAAGTCCACGCCTATTCCCTCACCGGTTTCCCGCCACCAGCTAATGGCTTGCTGCATATAACCCAGGCAGCAACGCACCGCCGCGACACTCTATGAAGATCTAGTCCTCACCATCTACCATTAGTTATTCCAAGCATGCCATGCAACGACCAAAGCTTCGATGTCGACGCCTACCTGCATTACATCTTCGGTGAGGAGAACGAGCCGGAGCAGGTCGGGGAGCAAGAGCTTCATCAACCGGTGCAGGCACCATGGCCCATCGGCAGTGATATCGGCGTCACAGTCCTTGGGAGCACAATCGACATATTGCAGAGGAGGTGTGATGAGCAGTTTACCATTCACCATGAAAAAGATCCAGAGCTGCTCGGCGGCATGATCGACGACCCACCCGAAGAGCCGCCGTCACCAGTGCTCATCGAGCCTGATGCCCCGCAAGGAATGGGCAGAGGACCTCTGCGATTCAGTCAAGATAAAGGCAGCCTACGGCTTCATCATTGCTCGCGGCGGCCATGTCAACCTCGATCCCGATGATGTGGTGGCCAGGCTCGAGCGCCTCCTTGGCAGAGTTGACGTCCCCGATGAAGTAGAACATCGCCAACGTGATATCTTGAGGATGCGGTGATCGACGGAATTTGCTACCCGACCAAAGACATGGAAATGGAGCGGTACCGCGGAGTTGTCATGCGCGCGATTGCATGCTATCAAGCTCTTCTGGAAGAGGCCCAGCAGCCCCAAGAGCCTCCCAGCGCCAGCAGCTCCGTAGGCGGAGGCGGGTCGGGACACTCGGAGTGAACGGACGCAAGGGTGCTATGCTGATCATGGAGTCCGAGAAGACCATCGTTGGAAGGCCGCCAGCTCAGCCTTTTAGCTTATATTTTATTATAATTGTATGCATATGTAGGTCGTGAGTGTTCTGGGCCTTGCCGCATTTGGCATTTTAAATTATCCTGAATATATAAGACAATTATTAAGAATTATTAACAGTTGCCATTGTAACTTTGCCTCAACGGCGAGCAGAGCGTGCGCAGGGATGCCAGAGCGGAGTGCGTCGCGGCCGCCTCAACGGCGAGCAACCACGTGGTCAACCTTCTGCCATCAATAAATTTTGACCTTGTTTCTCGTCACATTGCTGATTACAATGCAATAAGTATAATTGCAAATCTGTTCACACCTATCAAACTAATATGTGTTCACACTTAGCACCGGGCTATAAAAACTAACCACTCGAAAATTACTTCACGGTTCCTCTCCTCATCACCCACAAAACTGGTTTTCTCTGTCAAGTCGTTCCGCCATGACCGGTAGGAGGAGTTTAGGGTGGACATATAACCAGGCAGCAAAGACCAAGGCCGCGGAAGCACTAGAGAGGTCCCGCCGCATAGCCGCAGCCACAGCAGAGATGTCCCGGCGCGCCGCGGAGCCCTCGAACGAGCTCTCACGGGCACGCGAGGGCTCTCACAAGCGCATTCGCGGCGTCGGCCATCGCGACGATCCGGCGTTCCTGAAGTCCTTCACCGGCGACGACGACATTCTCACTGGCGTCACTACGCAGCAGGAGCTGGTTGACGGCTTGATGAAGCTGCTCAAGATCAGCGATGCCTCGGTTGACAAGGCGATCGGCCTCGTCGAGCAACTCATGGATGACAATGCGAAGTTCCTCAAGTTGGTCGCCGAGAAGGAGGAGGAGGCTGCCGGCTGGAAGATGCTGCATGAGCAGAGCAGTGCCTCGGAGATGACGCTAAAAGCGGTCGTCGAGGAACTGATGGGTGGCTTGAGGAAGCTCCGGATCGAGTGCAAGCAGGAGGTGGAGGAATCCGTGGCTACTTTCAAGCAAAGTCGTGAGGAATTGAAGAAGGAGCTGCAGGATTTCGCTGCCCGGCGATCCATCGACGAGTAGAGACAGTAGCGACCCAGATTGTTGTCTGCAATTTCCTTCTTGTCTTGCCCCCGTGTCTTCCAGGCTTTGCCGATGTGGCATTTTAAATTATCCGGAATATGTAAGACAATTATTATGTGCGCCACTGTAAATTTGTCGTCGTATTATCTGTTGCCATTTTATTTATGGTCGTATTATCCGTTGCCCTATGTGGCAATTTAAATTAGGGCGGAATACTAGTTGAAAACACGAACAAAGCAAATGCTGCCATGGGATCACAAGCAAACACCCTCTATCCAGGTGCTTTAATTAACCCATTAATGGAGAAGTTGTGAGCGAGGCGGGCGGTGACTGGTGCATGGAGGTCAAAGAGCTCGCTTCCCGGTGAGCATTGGCGGCCTTGCTGCTCGCACGTGTCCCGTCAAGCCTGCGAGGTGGACAGGATGCATGCGTCCCGTCGAGCCTGCGCGGCGGACTGCTCGCACGCGTCCCGTTGATCCTGCACGGCGGACTTCTCGCGCTCGTCCCGTCTAATCAAACAGCTGCACGCACGCCACCGAGTATGGTTAAATTTCGAGACGGTAAATATAATACAACCGTTTGCGATATTAACATGTCAGCTTTTTGTTTCAAAAAGGACTTCGTTGGCTACTAATGTGTGCGCCTCTTCTCAAACTGGACAATTTTTTGACCACGTCATATATGTGCCATGTCATGAAACCATGCCAAGTTTCATGTTTTTTGGGTGACTTTTTTATTTATTGGGATTTAAAAACCGAGATTCTCATTGTTTCAGGACGACGACAAGTTCGTAATTCATTCTCATTCCTTAAACGAGACCTAAACATGCACCCAATGACACATGTACGATTTCCCACCCATTTTGCTTCACTAGAGCATGTGGTTGTAGTTCAAATTTGAATTATGGACTACAATAAATGCATAAAAAACTTAGTAATTAGAAATATATATACAATTGCCAAACGAACGCTGAGCAGTTTCAAATTTCAGCCCGACACTCCTGTTATTCTATGTTGCCTGTAGAAAACAAAGTTCAAGGCGGGAAGAGGCATCGATTATCGTTTCGCCCACATGAGGGGCATGTTTCCCTACTGGAACCACGAGGGTTGCGACAGGCTCCAGTTTGTAAAAGGCTTGTAATATAGCTTCGCCCAAATTGGACAATTATATATACCATGTAGTGACACCATGCCATGTTTCATGATTTCCTGGTGAGTTTTGGATTTACAGACATTTAAAAACCGAGATTCACAATGTTTGTGGCCAGGCCAGGACGGCGAAATGGTTGAATTCGTTCCCATTCGCTCCATAGGACCTAAACATGCACCCCAAGGAAACATGTACGTTTTTTCTAGCCATTTTGGTGCACTGGAGCATGTATTTGTAGTTCGGATTTGAATGATGGACATTAAATGCCTAGAAAACTCAATTAATGAATAAAAAAGGTCAAATGAACCCTGAATAATTTCAAAGTTCAGCGCGAATCTCCAGTTGTTCCTTGTTGCGTGTAGAAGAAAATACGAGGCTAGAAGAGGGAGTGATTATCGTTTGGCCCACAAGGGGACACGTTTCCCTATCGAAACCACGAGGGTTCTTGCGACATGCTCCGGTTTGTAATAAAGCTTGGCCCAAATTGGCAATGTTTTTACCACGACATATATGTGCCATAACATGACACCTTGCCACCTTTGATGACTTTCTGGTGAGTTTAGGATTTATGGGGACTTAAAAACCAAGATTCGAAATGTTTGAGGAAGAGCCAGGACACCGGTACGGTTGTAATTCGTTCCCATTCCTGGCATGAGACCTAAACATGCACCCAAGGACACATGTATAATTTTTCTAGCCATTTTGGGGAACTGGAGCATGTATTTGTAGTTCAGATTTGAATTATGGACATTAAATGCCTAGGAAACTCAATTAGTGTAAGAGGTTTGCAATAAAGCTTGGCCCAAATTGGACAATGTTTTTACCACGACATATATGTGCCATGACGTGACACCATGCCACCTTTGATGACTTTCTGGTGAGTTTAGGATTTATGGGGACTTCAAAACCAAGAGTCGAAATGTTTGAGTACGAGCCATGACACCAGTACGGTTGTAATTCATTCCCATTCCTGGCATGGGACCTAAACATGCACCCAAGGACACATGTATAAATTTTCTAGCCATTTTGGTGAACTGGAGCATGTATTTGTAGTTCAGATTTGAATTATGGACATTAAATGCCTAGGGAAATCAATTAGTGTATAAAAAGGCCAAACGAACCCTGAATAAGTTTAAATTTCAGCACGGATATCCTGTCGTTCCATGTTGCCCGTAGAAAAAAATACAAGGTGAAAAGAGGCAGTGATTATGTTTCGCCCACAAGGGGGACACGTTTCCCTATCGGAACCATGAGGCTTCTTTGAGAGAAGCTCCGGTTTGTAAGAGGCTTGTAATAAAACTTGTGCCACAATGGACGAAAAAAATTCCTCGACATATAAGTGCGATGTCGTGACACGATGGCAGGTTTCACGATTTTCAGCTTAGTTTTGGATTTACGGGGATTTAAAAACCGAGTTTGTTCTCACGAAATGTTTTCAAATAGCACACGGTTCACTCACGAAAGCCGATATTCAATGAAAACTTCGTGGAAACCATATTTTAAAGTTTCATAAAAATCTGAAAAAATTGTGGGATGTTAGGAAGGTGATGTTTTATTGCGACACAAAATTTCAAGTTGAAAAACATTACGAGTTGTGAGCTATGAAAAAGACAAATTCCGCCCTAAATAGTGACATTACTATTCGGCACTATTCAACACTAATTTTGTCTTTTTCATAGCTCACATCTCTTAATGTGTTTCAACTTGAAATTTTGTGTGCCAATAAAACATCATCCTCTTAACATCCCACATTTTTTTGATTTTTTTGAAACTTCAAAACATCTTTTTCTCGTGGTTTTCACCGGTTTCCACCAAATGTTGGTTTCCGTATGATATCCCCCCCCCCCCGCTGCGCGCGCGATCTGAGTCCTGCGTTCTGACTGGCCAGAACCCAAACCCCACGGATCGTACGTGTGCACCGTTGGATGCTCCCAGATCGAACGGCAAACCTGAGCCCTTTCGACAGCACATGCAGTACATGGGTAAGCATTGTGCGCATGCGTCGTGTAGCTCACGCTTCCTTCTCTACTAGTAGGTTTTAATTCAAAACAGGCTACCATTTCTCACCACTCCTCTCATCGGTTTCCCACCTCTTCTCCCAGATATGCATGATGTAGATGTTCGTTTAATTCTTATAGTTCATCTCATCCAAAATCAATTAGTTTTGTAAAAAAAACTATTTTAAGATTCATGGAATTGTGCATTGTAAAGGTAAAAAGGTAAAAACAAAAAGTGACAATTCATTTAGAAAAAAAAGGTTTGGGCAATTAAGATATGGAAGATTCTAGAGAACAAAGGAGAAGTGCTTGTGTTTTGAGGTTTGTGCATTATGCTTAAGTTCAACCATGGAGTCTTTTGGATTGTACATGTGGCAGAATCTGGTGGAATGTAGATGATATCCAACGGCCAGTAGTGCTCGGATTTGCCATCTCTGTACCGTCGGATTGGCTTCATCCAACGAGCAACTTTCATAGTTATTCGCACACTATATATGTGTATAGATGTATAGATATAGATAGATGTGTCCCATGCTAGACAAAATAAAGTTTGAGCGCATGCGTGCCCCCCCCCCCCGCTGCCGCCTCGAAGTTGGGAAACTGACATCATAGGTATTGAACCAGGCTTGGAGTCGGGTACGGTGTTCGGTTTGTAATGTACTTGGCGTGGCCCATCGAAGTTGTGCATTTGGGATTTAAACACATCATACATTATCGTACCCATACATATTTTCGGGCTGCATGCAGTGTATACGGGGTCTTCTGATCGACCACGTCTCCCTTGTGCGGTTTTTTGTGACGACACGGATATCTATGGGCTCCCCGAGTGTACATATATCATCCCTTTGACCGATAATGAGGGGTATGTGTTGGCCATGAATGGATTCCTCCTAGTTCATGTTAGGTCTGGTCACCGTCAAATGTCGGTCAACCAAAGCCGAGCTCATGCGTTGTTAGGATTCCCTCCCAAATGCTCGGATTGCTGGGTTCGACCTACATCAAACCCTGTGTACGTATCTCGTCCTTAACTACCTTGCTTCATGGTTGTTGTATGTATCAAGAGGTAGGCACCACATCTAAATTGTACATTATTCTATATTGAAAACACACATCACCCCTTCCCAACGTACATCATTTTGGGCCGCATGCAAGAGGTGCTGGTTTTGTGGTCCCTCTCGTGCGATGTTTATGATGGTTCAATCTATTGGCCCAAGCGGTTTATTGACAACAACAACTGTCATTTGACCAAACGAAAGATTCATTGGTCCGTCTTATGGTAGGTCATGGCGACATGCATGTATGACCAAAGTATCGATCATTACGTGCATCCGCCCCGCTGACACGAAGTGGGAGGTGGTGGGCCAAGCATCCTAGCTAGGTACGACATTATGTCATTATATATATCCTAGCTAGGTGGTTGTTAGGGTGATTTTCGGGTTTGCGAGGCAGGTGCCACCAAAGTTATGCATTGTGTATTTAAAGTTTTAAACATCCCCAATATTCATACATATATTTGGCCACTTCCAGGTGGTTCTTGACTTCTGGCCCCTCTCATGGATCTTCAATGACGCGCCCAACCGTGGGCTCGCGGGGTCAAAGTTGTGCATTGGAATTTTGAACATCACATACCACCCTTTTCACTCATATATATTTGGGCCACATGCTGGTGTGGCTGTCTTTTGACCCTTCCTAATGTTATTTTTTGCTGCAAAGACTCTGATGATCCTCAACGGACACGGGGTATGATATCTTAACCGTGTGCGATACAAGTGCGATGTGAATCACCACGACCGCGCAAGCACGAGCAAATTAAGGTGGAGGTACTGGCTTAACCGTGTGCGATGCAAGTGCGCTGAAATCACCACGACCGCACAAGCGCGAGCAAATGGTGGAGGTACTGGCTCAACCGTGTGCGATGCAAGTGCGCTGAAATCACCACGACCGCGCAAGCGCGAGCAAAGGGTGGAGGTACTGGCTTAACCGTGTGCGATGTAAGTGCGCTGTAAAACCACCACCTATGGAAGCTAATGGCAGGTAAGTTTATTTGGAAATTAGGACGAATCAAGTGCGATAGACCAGCTAGCTAGAAATATAAAAAACAAACTACCCGCCTTGAGCGTTGCAAAAATCAGAGGATGCGCGCCACTTTTCCTTATTATCATACACGCATATTGTTATTGGACCGTGCGCGATCTTGGGCACTGCCACCCCGCATCAATTCCTTTACCCAAATTTTAGTAGCCGCCGTACTTCAACCGTCGCCCACACTCCTCCAGCACCAACCTTATAGTAAAATTGCAGTAGCCGAGGCATTTGAACCGTCGCCCTCCCTCATCCACCACCATCTCCACCCACCATTACTAAAATTTTCAGTAGCCGCGGCGTATCCTCAAACACCCCCCTCCACAGTCCCCCACCCGCCCCCTCCCCCCTTCGAACCCTAGCTCACGGCCGCCACCGGCGCCGCCGCCAACCCTGCCGGTTTGCCCGTCCTCCTAGCTTAGATAATAAAGTTCAGGTTATCCAAAGATTCCCATATTTTCGCCCCCACTCCCCTGAGTTTTTAGATGAGGCCTGTGGTGTCCCTCCCCGCCAGATCCACATCCCCTGCTCCAGAATTTCGCAGCCTAAGCTCGACCACGTATCCCGGGGAGCCCGACAAGCGTTCGGCCAAGAAGAGGTTTGTCACGGCCTCTCCGGCGGACGTTGGCGAGGTGGCCGCCGTTCGCCCTGACCTGTTGATCCCGGAGCAACACGTCGCCGCGAAAGCCGGTGAAGACGTTCACTACGTTGCCATGCCGAAGGCTTCATGTCAGCGGGCTAGCGTATTACTGTATCTCGGGAAAGCTGGCTACGACATCAAGCTCGTCCACACCGACGACTTCACGCGGGCCATGTCACAGGTTAAGTGGTCCATCCCCAACCCCTCTGGTTCAACCGCCGTTGATCTCTTCGACAGCCCTGCCGGTGATCTCCTCCGCCAACCGGTCAAGGATTTGCGAGCTTTATATGCCATCGAGCCCATTTTGTCACTTCTGAAGGACACATTCTACGGCGGCGGCTTGGGATCCTCAATTGCCAAGTCAGATCTCATCGACCACGACCATGACCAGGAGGAGGGCACCCACAAAGGTTCTTCCAAGGTGAAACAAGCCATATGTGACATCAGAGAGTGCACCATGGGTCTGTGCTCTTCCAACTGGAAGGGTCCCATCCATGAAATGTGAGGCAACATTCTATCAGCAAATATTACCTTTTCTAGCTTGCCAACTCGTACCCTTTGTTGTAGTAGCATTTGTCGTGCGGTGCTTTAACTATGTCGTGTTTAATTATTTTAGTTATGCAAAAATGTAATGTTCAACAGGTCTATGTGATGTTTAAGTATGAATTGTCCACTTTAGTTTCACGAATGGCTATATTTGGTTTTTTATAGTGAGTAGATGCCTTGTTTATCTGTATTTGGTTGTTAGGTTGGTTGGAGTGAGCATTTTTTCAGTTATCGAGCAAATGCCTTGTTTATCTGTATTTGGTGCTTAGTTTGGTTGCAGTGAGTATTTGTCCAGTTATCAAGCAGACGCCTTGTTTATCTGTATTTGGTTCTTAGTTTGGTTGGAGTGAGCATTTGTCTAGTTATCAAGCAGATGCCTTGTTTATCTGTATTTGGTTGTTAGGTTGCTTTTTTTAGCATTTGTCCAGTTATCAAGCAGATGCCTTGTTTATCTGTATTTGGTTGTTAGGTTGCTTTTTTTAGCATTTCTCCAGTTATCAAGCTGATGCCTTGTTTATCTTTATCTGCTTGTTAGGTTGGTTGCAGTGAGCATTTGTCCAGTTTTCAAGCATATGCCCTGTTTATCTGTATTTTCTTGTTAGGTTGGTTGCAGTGAGACTCTGTCCAGTTTTCAATGGCTATATTTGGTTGTTATACTGGTCATTTATACCTTGTTTATTTCAGTCATTCACAATGTGTGGTTCATTATGTGCAAGTCGGAACTGTGCCGCTCGACTACATCAATACCAGTTTGAACGGCTATATTTGGTTCCAGTTATTCCTAGTGTAGTTAACACATGCCCTTTATTTCAGTTTTACTCATCTATCCAGTGTGATGTTTAAGCATTACCTATGTTCTATTCATTTTCAACAATACCAGTTTGATTTGCAATATTTGATGGCTATTAAGCCTGTTGTCGGTAACATTGCCTTCCATTTTATATCTGCTTTAACAGCATGCTGAAACCAACACATTCAAGCTATCATTTGGAGATGATGTTGTTTACCTTTTCTATATTTGTTTGATGCTAAGATTGTTGTACTTATCATGCCTTTCAACCACTTATGTAGGACAACAACGGGAGTGGCCACCATTTTCCGCCGAGGTTAGCTTCATCCCTCGGCTTGTACTCCCCCCGTCGTTCCATCATGTAGTGCATATAGATCCAGGCCTGGACACTAGTTAGCTTCTAATATTGACTTGTTGCTTGTAGGTACATATGCCCTTGGCAAGGATCCACGCATCGACCCTTTTTGCGTATGGGGCAATGAGATATTAATGAACAATCATCAAGTGAGGAAACTGATAAGGATTATTAGCAAAAAGATATGAATGGTGGCATGCAAATTATTTGTTTATGCTCTATCCAACACAACAGTGAGCTGTAGGATGGTAACTACAAACTCTGCAGCCTTCTATTTTTACTGCCCATAATGAGTTGTTAGACAACAATGTCTGAATCTTTTTCGTTCCCAGTGGTTCCCGAAGCAGTTCACTCAAGATTACCTCGCAAAGTACATGATTGGTGAACACGCAATGAAGGTTAAAGTATTTCATCCAAACTACAATGAGCATCGAGAAGTCCTAATGAAGACAATGAAGGATGGACGGGCAACCATCACAAGGGGTCGGCCTAGAGTCGTGCACGCCTTATGCATGGAGGAGGGCACAATATGGGAATTTCGCTTCACCTTCTCCAGCAACCATAATGTCTTTCGCCTCTCTCTTTACAGTCTTTAGTACAACTGTGGTTCATCATTCTTTACTTGGTGCTTCTATAGTTCTTCAGTATATGTACATGTGCATTGAATTATGGATTCGTGGTTGAACCTATATTTGTAATAAACATGGTTGGATATGAAATAAGTGATTGCCTAGTTTCAAATTCATAACATGTGATTTTTAAATTAGGGATTAATTGGATTAATTATGGATTAAATAGGGATTACACTGCACACGGTTTGCGAAAGCGAAACGTCTGCGATATACGTGGAGATCAGAAATGTTTCTAGGATCCACTACGTGTGCGATCAATCTCCACTGCACACACGACTTTCTCTTGAAAACTGTTTGCGTTAGGCCACCTTGCGCAAACGTTTATCACATAAAAAGTGTGTGTGATGGACAGCCTTTGCCACACAGTTTCTTTCTACGCACCATGTGTGATGCATTCAATAACGCAAATGATAAAATTATTAATATCATGTGCAATGGCAACACTATAACAAACGATTTAATGGGAAAATTGTGTGTGATGTACCTGTGAACGGAAACGTTTTCCTTGGAGCGACTGTGCGGGATGTGCATACGAACAGAAACGTTTAGCGGGGACTCACTGTGTGGGATGTACTTGCGACCGGAAACAATTTCGCCATATAATTGTATTTTTTATCTGTATTGTACGTATTTCCGTATTTGAGCGCTCGCCGGTCGCACACGACCTCATTTTGCCGAACATGTGTGCCAGGAGGGCATACCCGACGGTTTCTGGGTCGTGTGGGAAGGACCCCCCCTATCGCCCACACTCACTTGGAGACGGTTCCAGATGCCGTTGCGGAAAGGGGTTTTAAACCGTTTGTTTAGGACCAACGTGCACCAGTGTTAGTTGCTAAACTAATGTTAGTTAACCCACCAAGTCACTGACATGTGGGCCCCCGGCCCCACTGAGATTTTAGTTAGGTTTAACTTAAGACTAATTAACTATGTTAATTAGCCGAGTCACTGACATATGGGCCCCACAGGTCAGGTTTGACCTGGACGGCTCAGTTGACCTGCTGACGCAGGGATGACATAGTGCTGACGTCATAAATGTTCCTTGGGTATTTAATAAATCAGAAATGATTTATTTATTTCAAAAAATATCCAAAACTTCAAAAATTCATAGAAATTCAACCGTAACTCCAAATGAAATAATTTATATATGAAAAATTATCAGAAAAATCCAATCTATCCATTTATGCTACCTTCATGCATGAAAAAACAACTTATACCTGATGTATAAGTGAAAACATTCAAATGGAATTTTAAATGCTTAAATTAGAGTTTGCATTTGAACCTTTGTTTCAAATGGACTCCCTTGCACTTGTTGCTACCTGCGTTAGCTCAAATCACAACATATTGCCATGTCACATTCATGCATCATATTGTTGCATTACATTGATTGTGTTCCTTCTCTGTTTGCCGGTGTTGTTCCCCCTGAGTAGACGTTGTTCCGACGATGAGTTCGATGACACCGATGAAGAGCTATACTATCTTCAGAAGTGCCAGTCAAGCAAAACCCCCATGATAACTCCGATACAATCCCACTCTCTCACTCCTGCTCTCTTTTACTTCATTAGGACAACAACGATTCAACTGTTACATGCTGCGGTAGTTGAACCCCTTTCCTCTGCATGACCTGTCCTTGCCACAGTAAATAGTTGAAACGCACTAGCATGAGTAGGAGTTGTTTGCGCCATGATCTGCCAACTCATTTATGCTTGTTGTTATGCCTGCTATTGCTTAGAGTTGTGTTAGGTCTGATTCATCGGGGATGAATTGGAATGTGGTCAGCATGTCCTACTGTTGAGAGTTAAGTGTGTGAACACGATTTGGTAAAGGTAGCGGTGAGAGGCCATATAGGAGTACATGGTGGCTTGTCTCATTGAAATCGTCCTCAGGAACTGAGTTCCGTGTTTGTGATCCAAGAACAGCTACTACCACACGTTGGGCCCTGAAATATGACCCCGCTCGACTTATTAACCCCTTGTCCTCTGTCCAGGAGTAGCAAGTAGTTTCTGGTGTTTGTAGTGTACTGGAGGCCGTGCGTAGCGCTGACCGGAGGGGTGGGCTATGATGCGTCAGGTACGTGGCCCGGTGTACGGAGTCGCCCGTTTGGTGTCTCGGGAACCCTGTACTCATCGTTCGGTGGCCGTAGTGGAAACCTCGGCTTGACTTCCTAGCGGATGGAACCTGAATAGGCGATAAACCTGGACTAGAGACTTGTGTGGTTAGTATGGTTGTGGTCTACACCCACGTCGACTTCCGCTTGAAGTCGACCACATGTCGTGTGCAGACGCTAAGTGGTGGAAACATGTGTGAAGAAGTACACCCCTGCAGGGTTATATATGATCTATTTGAATGCCGTGTCCGTGGATATGGACTACTTGGAACGTTTACATTGTTCATAGATAACTGGAAGTGGATATGTTGGGAAACATAGCATGAAATTTCAAAAATTTCCTATGCTCACGCAAGATCTATCTAGGAGATGCATAGCAACTAGAGGGGGAGAGTGTGTCCACGTACCCTCGTAGATCAAAAGCGGAAGCGTTAGTTTAATGCGGTTGATGTAGTCGAACATCTTCGCGATCCAACCGATCAAGTACCAAACATACGAACCTCCGAGTTCAGCACATGTTCAGCTCGATGACGTCCCTCAAACCCTTGATCCAGCAAAGTGTCAATGGAGAGTTTCGTCAACACTACGGCGTGATGACGGTGATGGTGAAGTGATCCGCGCAGGGCTTCGCCTAAGCACTACGACAATATGACCGGAGGAGTAAACGGTGGAGGGGGCACCGCACACGGCTAAGAAACAATTGATGTGCTTAGAGGTGCCCCCTACCCCTATGTATAAAGGAGGAGAGGGGAGGAGGCCGGCCTAGGGGGCGCGCCAAGTGGGGGGGAACCCACTTGGACTCCTAGTCCTATTCGGCCCCCCTTTCCTTCTTTCGGAGGGGAAAGGGGGAAGGAGAGGGAGAGGGAGAAGGAAAGGGGGGCCGCGCCCCCTCCCCTTGTCCAATTCGGACTCCCCATGGGGGGCGTGCCCACCCCCTTGTGGGCTGCCTTGCCTCTCCCCTATGGCCCATGAGGCCCATTACTTCCCCCGGGGGGTTCCAGTAACCTCCTGGTACTCCAAAAATACGTGAAACACTCCGGAACCATTCCGGTGTCCGAATACTATCGTCCAATATATCAATCTTTACCTCTCGACCATTTCGAGACTCCTCTTCATGTACGTGATCTCATCCGGAACTCCAAACAATCTTCGGTCACCAAAACATATAACTCAATACAAATCGTCATCGAGCGTTAAGCGTGCGGACCCTACGGGTTCGAGAACTATGTAGACATGACCGAGACACATCTCCAGTCAAACCAACAGCGGAACATGGATGCTCATATTGGTTCCTACATATTCTACGAAGATATTTATCGGACAAACCGCAATGACAACATACGTTATTCCCTTTGTCATCGGTATGTTACTTGCCCGAGATTCGATCGTCGGTATCTTCATACCTAGTTCAATCTCGTTACCGGCAAGTCTCTTTCCTCGTTCCGTAATGCATCATCCCGTAACTAACTTATTAGTTACATTGCTTGCAAGGCTTATTATGATGTGCATTACCGAGAGGGCCTAGAGATACCTCTCCGATACTCTGAGTGACAAATCCTAATCTCAATCTGTGCCAACCCAACAAATACCTTCAGAGATACCTGTAGAGCATCTTTATAATCACCCAGTTACGTTGTGATGTTTGATAGCACACAAGGTATTCCTCCGGCATCCGGGAGTTGCATAATCTCATAGTCAAAGGAATATGTATAAGTCATGAAGAAAGCAATAGCAATAAATATTAACGATCATTATGCTAAGCTAACGAATGGGTCTTGTCCATCACATCATTCTCCTAATGATGTGATCCCGCATCAAATGACAACACATGTCTATGGTTAGGAAACTTAACCATCTTTGATTAACGAGCTAGTCTAGTAGAGGCTTACTAGGGACACAGTGTTTTGTCTATGTATCCACACATGTATCAAGTTTCCGTTAATACAATTCTAGCATGAATAATAAACATTTATCATGATATAATGAAATATAAAATAACAATTTTATTATTGCCTCTAGGGCATATTTCCTTCAGGATAATCTAAAATACGCAACATAAGTGTGAGTGCTATGGATGGCCTTCTCGTAGGGAGACGGGAGCGGATCCATAGTGGTGTATTGATATGGTGAATAATTGGACTCGTGTGTGCCACCCCAAAAGAGTTACTAACAGTCGTAGTACAGGATAGACACTGAGTCAAAGCTAGCTTGCTGCAGTTAAACTTCACCACCCCTTTGTTGATACTGATCCATATGTAGCTAGTTCTGATGTAAGTCTTGTTGGGTACATTTGTACTCACATTTGCTTAATTTATCTTTTTGCAGAGAGACTTCAGTCTCACTAGTAGTTTCGCATGGACTTAGACGTTTAGCTTGTTACCTCAGCTACGATCTTGTACCCTTGGGAGGGTCTTGCAGATAGTCAGGCTCTAAAGCCTTCTTCCTTTTCAGATGTCTGTACCCAAACATGTTTAAGCTTTCGTTGCCTCTATGCTCTGTATGTTGGGTCATGTGACCCATGATTGTAATTCTTAGTATGTATGACTCTTCGGAGCCTTTTGAATAAATACTTTGAGTCATAGAGTTTTGTTGTGATGCCTTGTTGTATTTGCACATATCGAGCATATTGTGTGTATGCTTTTGAAATGCTTGGTATGTGTGGGATCCGACACCTAGTTTTTTATTCTTGGTAGCCTCTCTTATGGGGAAATGTCTCCTAGTGCTTCCACTGAGCCATGGTAGCTTGCTACTGCTCCAGAACAAATGGGATAATCAGCATGTGTCCTTCTTTGCTCCTGTGTCTGTCCCTTCGGGGAAATGTCATGCGGTGCTTATCGGAGTCCTGTTAGCTTGCTACAGCCCAGTTTCACTCGTTGCTGACTGACACGTGCATGGCTGGGCCATGTATGCCTGTCCCTGTAAGTTAGTGCCACCTTGATTTTACGAATAGTCATGTCGGCCCAGGTCCTCTGACATATGGATGCTAGCGACACTTTCATATACGTGAGCCAAAAGGCACAAACGGTCCCGGGCCAGGTAAGGTGGCAACCATGGGGATACCGTGTGTGAGGCCGCAAAGTGATATGATGTGTTACATGCTAGATCGGTGTGACTTAGGATCAGGGTCCTGACACCATGGCTAGACGTCACGGATGCCTTCCATACCAACAGTTCCAAGGAATTTATTATTTGACAACATAAAGTAAAAAATCATATCGGGACTGGGCATCCCTAATACCGTCGTACTCTTGTGCAATGACAAGTGAATAAATACTCATCTTGAGAATAACACATCCACTACAAAAAAACCCACTTCCGTGGTGATACGTCACTACTGCAGGATGCTGCTCACGCGACACTATGACCAGAGACCTTTCGACGAAACTGCGTGCGATGCATTAATCACAAACGGTGATGTAAAATAACCGTCAAAAAAGATGCAAAACGTTTGCGATGAAGGATGCATTAAACACGGTTCATATTTTAGTTGTATGTGTGCTGAGGGGCATATGGTTCAGTTGAATGAACTATTTGCGATGAGGCAAAACAAAAGAAACGGGTAGCCAGATGAAGGTGTGTGCGATATACAGCATATGGTTCACTCGGATGAACTGTTTGTGATTAGGCAACACAAAAGAAACGGTCAGCCAGAACAAGGTGTGTGCGATATACGGCATACGGTTCACTTGGATGAATTGTTTGCTTTGAGCCAAGAGAACAGAAACGGTTCAATTTAACAGGATGTGTGTGACACACGGCAAACAGGTCTGTAATCAGAAATGTGTGCGAAGACCGATAGTAATACAGATGATTGCTGCTAATAAGCCGTGTGTGTTGCGGGCAAACGCTTGGTGGTATACAATTGTCAGCGATTGATGAAATCATCACCGACGGGTTCCCCAGTATGTCCCGTGTGTGATATCATTGCACACAGAACAACAACATATGTACTTATAACTTATAAGGACTTGATTCCATAAACAGATTGAACATCCATTTACATATGTGGCTAGTACACACATGACCTTTGCACACACTAAAGTATATTCCAAAATGCCTAGAAAACTCAAATAATGTATAAAAAGGCAAAACGAACCATGAATAATTTCATATTTTTGGGACGACGCTACTATAGTTGCATGTTGCCTCTGTAAAATAAATCAAGGCGGGAAGAGACAGCGTATGTCATTTCGCACACACAGGTGACAAGGTCCCTCTCGGAACCACGAGCCTTTTTGAGAGAAGCTCCGGTTTGTAAGAAGTTTGTACCAAAACTTGTCCCAAATTGGACTATTTTTTTACCACGGCATGTTGGTGCTATGTCATAACACCGTGCCAAGTTTCATGATTTTGAGGCGAGTTTTGGATTTACAGTAATTTTAAAACCAGGCTTCTCAATGTTTACTGTCGAGTCGGCACTGCCCTGGATAGGTTTTTTCCTCGTGGGTCCCAAATGACAAATTCAAATCTATCACTACCATGCAGCTTTTCTTATTAAGAATTACAGCCCATTTGGTGTGCTAGCTGAAAATAAGTTTGTGGGTGCTGGTGGGTGCTATGAACTTGCGGTTGTGTAATGGACAAAGATCTCAAGGATCCCGTGAGAGTGAGGTTCTTTCCCTATGTTGTGAATGCTTATAATATTTATGTCTTAATTAAAGCAATGCCAAGCCATTGGCCCAGTATGAAAGAAAATATGGTTCAAAGCCGAGTTGAAAAGGGCAACAATATCTAACTCCAGCTTACAAACAGTACAAAAGCACGATATCTAATTGCTCATTAGGTTTAGACAAAATCCAGATTGAACAGGACAATGACATCTAACTCAACCAAAGTTTTCGGCAGTCACAATCAAATGGATCGGTCTGATCCATAAAATCAAGATCCCGGGCCAGAAATTCTACTGGTCCATGTTGACAATCTGTTGTAAATAGAAGCCGAGCACGATCAGAAGCCCTTAGGTCCACCTGAAACTTCTTTTTATGTTGTTCAACACTTGCAGCCGTAAGAAATTTCTTGTCAAAAAACTTAATCCTCACGGACAATAGTGCCCTCGCATTCAACATGAAGAATGTGACAAAGCTAGTGTTTGCATTGTTGGATGAATATCCTTCCAGCATTGCTGTCTTCAAATGAATGTCATGAGATCTAAGAAAATCACGGTGCTTCTTGAACCATCGATTGGTTATACTTTTTTCTCCATGTGTTAGTGCCTCAATAGAGACGGAGATTGAAAACACTTAATGTCTAAAAAACATTATGTTGAAAGAGTGATAGCTGAACGATTAATTATAGTACATTATATATGGGCTTTCAATGTGCGTGAAATCATCACCTTTATATACAAATTCTCCAGACATGGAAAGCATTGCAGCAAGCCAATAATCGCGTTCAGATTAAAACACCACATACTGATATGTAAGGTCTTGTCAGAATCCACCAGCACTGATAGGATGGACAAGCTCTTCATTGAGCATAGAACATAATATTACTACCAAAAGTGTACTCCAAGATGATACTTATGCGCACAAATTAAAAAAGCATATTACACAAGTTTATGTGAATAATATACAGTACCTCAATAGGTGTGGAGCCAAACACCATCTTGAACCATCTAAAAGGATCAGGAATTGCACCCAAGGTCTCCAGTTTAGGCGCAGAGACTATAGTTATTTGCAAAGGTACTATAACAGAATCAAGGAGCAACCTTTGAAGTGAAGGGGCATCTTGGATGATGAGATCATGTCCAAAAAAACAAATTCCCATGCTTACAAGGTGGGGCGACTTTATTTTGAGACAACGGGTACGAATTTCCATTCCAAAAACAAGCAGCAAGCACTCCAGGGCAGGGCATCTGGAGTGGATGATGATGTGCAGTGCGGCCTCCGACAGATCAACCACCACAAGCGCAAGTTTTTTTAGCAGTGTGAGTCGAAGAATTTGTACCAGATTGTCTGCTAGATGGCACCGGGCGAAGGTGGCGGTGTGGAGAGAGGAGGAAAACCATGAGATGGACATCGGTGGTGAGGGCACATATACATCGGTTCATGGTATGTTACATACATAGTCATGGTAGAACTCAAGCTGCTGAAGTTTATCGAATTGACGGGATGTCAGCCAGGCGGCCATCGTGCAGGGTATGTCCAGCAGGTAGCATGCCGGGATGCAGATGCGTTGAACGGAGCCCTGGTGGGAGGAGATGATGGCTCCGGGGAGTTCAGAATCATCATCGACAGATAGCTGACCACAGTCGAGATTAAGAGGCCCGGCGCGCCACAGAGTGCGCCACGGAGATGCGAGGACTTGTGTGCGGCAAATATCCTTGGTGGGGAGAAGGGACATGATCTCCCCAAGGATGTCATCCGGGAGATCGCTGATGCGGTCTGCCGGAGATTCTACTGGTTCCACAGGTCTAGGGGGCGTGGCTGCTTCTGGCTATGCAGCCGGTTCCAAGATCTACATCGGGCGATAGCGCTAGTTGGAGCCTCATCTGTGTACATACCAATCTGAAAGAAAAAATGGCATAAACATACATGTAGGACATTCAAAATCAATTCTCAAGATCTGGAAGAAAAAAGGCACAAACATATATGTAGTTCATTCAAAATCAATTCTCAAGATCTGGCCACGAATTATTAGCACGCAAGCTAACCCTAGTCGGATTATTAGCAAAAATCATTTGTACATAACAAACAATTAATCACTAACTCTATACGGATAACATTCAAACAATCAATACACTATGTGCATCTAACGGATCTTAAGTACTCTGATTTCATGGACCGAGAGAACATCACCATAGGATTTGTATTCCAGAAAAATTATTGAGGGGGGGGAGTAACCAGAGAAAACACATGATATGTTTGCCGCGCAAATGGGTGTATAGATGACTAACCGGTTTTCCGTCGGAGTTGCAGTCATTGCCGGAGTTGCTGTTGACCTCCGGCTCCGGCTAGGGGGGGGGGCACGACGGCGCCGACGAAGTCAAGGTCGTGCTGCTGCCCGCGCGAGACCTCGTCGGCGGCGACGGCAACCTTCGTGCCCAGCTTCACACGTTGCGCGGGTGCTTCACCAGCCCCGATGTCACCACTCCCTCTGATGGTGTGCTTCGGCGGCATCCTCACACACCCGTGTCCAGACGTTAGTGACCACTGTGGACCAGGGGTGCGGCCGCCTATTATAGCCGGCGGCTCGGGCGCACAATTAATACGGATCAGTGGGAGCGAGGCAGGCTGCGATCAAAAGCCGTCTCGCCTCCCGGTGAGCCTGTGCGGTGGACTTCTACCATTCCTACCATCATTTCACACAGCTGCTCGCACACCTCCCGTCAATACGCACGCCTCCCGGTATGCTTGCGCAGTGTACTGCTCACATGCATCCCGTCAACTCACGCCTGCTCGCACGGCACACGGGGTGTGTGGCAGCACGTATATTTTTTGGTTTATTGATGATTCATTCTGCCGCTTTACTACTTAACTTAAGTATGGCATGGTCTAATGCACACGATCCGAATAAATAATTTGTATGAGATATTGGTTGCCAGTTTTTAATAATCTCCCGTTTGTAAGAAGATCATATCAAAACGGGCCTCATTGACAAAAAAATACAATATCACAGTCTACTAGTGTCCATATATGACACCACGATAAGTTTCATGAATTTTAACTAAGTTTTGGATTTACTGAATTTTAAAAATATATTATCAATATTTGAAATCTCTTGCACAGGGAAACATGCACCCAGGGATACATATGATTTTGCAACCCATTTTGGTGCACATGTAGCTCAAATTTGATTTTTGCACATTAAATCCCTGGGAAATCAATCTATGTGTAAAAACGGTCGAATGATGTCTGTTTTTTTAATTTTAACATGACACTCCGCCTTTGGTCACATGTTCACTGCAGAAAAAGTTTGACATGGCTCAGAGTGGCTGTGGTGGTGCAGGATGTGTGTGTCTGTGCGTGTGGGGGTGGGAGGGAGGGGTCCGGCAGTACACTACGAGTCGTGAACCTCCGTGTGGGATTATTGATCATTGTGTGAGTCATATATGCCACATCAAAGTTGTGAACTGATTATTTAAAGCATTACACAACCCCTTCATGCATAATGTTCGGGCCACATGCATGCATTGGTGGTCCTCTCAGACACTCTCCCTCATGCGGTTATCAGCGACGTGCCCATTCGTTAGCCCGCAAAGGTTTTCAGTTTACACCAACAACGAGAGGCATTTGACCATAAGGTGGATTCATCTTGGCATGTGTGTGGTGTGGATCATGGTGGGATTCCATATCAAAGTTCGAGCACATGCGTACACACTCCCATCGGCTTAAAGTGAGGGGGCTACATGCATCGTGGTGTAGTGCGTTTCCGGTTTTGCGAAGCATGTGACACGTCAAAGTTGTGCATTGGGTATTCAAACATCACATAACACACGGGCGCATGCACGCGGTGGTTTTGTCCTATGACATCACTCACGTGTGCCTCTCTTTATGTGCCCACGAGGTAGTCGTCGACCAGTTGAACGTACAACGAGAGAGAAGTTAATTTGACCAACAAGGATGGTTCTTTTTTGGTTTGTGTTATGTATATGCACGGTATAGGAGTATGTACATGTCAAAGAGGGGGCAACATGAGTACTCTATATATATGCGTGTCATAACCTCGCTCCATGTGGGGACTTTCCGATTCCCGAGGCAGGTGCCACATCAAAGTTGTACATTATATTGGTATTCAAACATCACGCAATACCATGCAGGCAATGGTTGCCCTATATATAGGAACTCACTCGCGTGTGGCGCTTCCATCCGTGGGCATGCGAGGTTGTCCTCCATCAATTTGACCCAATGAGAGAGAGGTTAATTTGATCATCAAGGAATGTTTCTTTTTTGGTTTGTGCTATACAGTAGAAGTACATATATACCACAGGTCGAATGGGGCGTACATATAGCACATACCATGCGTCACGAACCTCGCGCTCTCTGTGGGGACTTTTTGGTTTCCTATATATACGTGGTGCCACATCAAAGTTGTGCATTGCGTACTCAAACATCACAAAAACAGCTCTTTGGGCCACATGCAGATGGTGGTACATAGTCCTATATAGGATGATCACTCGCGTGCGACATACGCTTCGCTTCTGTGTTGGGCCCGCGAGTTCGTCATCCATCACTTTGACCCAGCAAGAGAGAGAGAGAGGTACGTTTGACGAACAAGGAGGATTAATTCTTTTAGGGCTGTGTTACTAGGTGTATATATAGTACGTGTCGAGGGGGTGACCAGCTTGGTCCATCACTTTCACCGACAGCGCGAGAGAGGTTAACTAATTTGACTGAGGAGGGGATTAATTTTTTGGTTTATCTTGATATAGATCATGATGTGAGATTACATATATATAATAGCTCATCTGTACACATGAATCCATCCCGCTGGATCGAAGGGGAGGACGAGCACACGACACGTCATGAACGACCTCTTGCTCTGTGTGGGGACCTCTGCGATTTTCAACGCATGCACCACATCAATGTTGTGCATTGGGTCAGGTATTCAACACATATGCATGCATCACACACCTCCATAAATATGTTCGGGACACACGCATGCAATAATGGTTGTCTTTGGACACACTCTCACTCACTTGGTTATGGGCGGCAAGCCTATATAAAGGCTCGCGTGGACGTCCATCATTTCGACCAACTACGAGAAAGGTTACCAGGGTGGATTCTTCTTCTTTGCTTCGAGTTACCGTATAGTAGGTCGACCCATTCCAAGCCTAATTAAGTTTGAGCGCATGCTACGCGTCGTGAACCCTCGCTCGGTGTGGGGATTTTACGATTCCAAAGCATGGTGCCACATCAAACACCACAAACACCACTTTCCATATACATACATGGGCCACATGCACATAGTGGGTTTGTCTTCATACAGTACTCCCTCGCAAGGTTATCGACGACAAGCTAGCCCATTTTGCGGGGCCGTGTGGACGCCCATCACTTTGACCAACAACGAGCGGGGAGAGGTTGTATGACCAAGTTGGATTCTGCTTGGTCCGTGTTATAGTACGTCTTGGTGAGATGACCTCCCCCTGAAGTGTGTCTGGGAAGGTACTTTGCGCTACCTGCAACCTCCGTGGGGTCGGGGAAGTCCGGTTAATTTGCGAGGCACACGTGCCACATAAAAGTTGTGAATGGTAGTTAAATATCACACACCACAACCTTTTCATACATATAGTAGAGCCACCGGCATGTGGTTCGTATGTGGTCTCACCCATCTCGCGCCAGGCACACAGTCCACCTTTGTCGGGAAACGAAAGGGGAAGTTTGACCATATATATATGATGGACTCCTGTAGGTTTTGTGTTACGATAGGGTGAGATTTCAGACCTAGCTATTTGGGGGCATGCATTCGTAGCTAGGATTCCCTTACCGCCGACATGAAGTGGGGTTCGTAGGAGGTGGCTGACTAGCAATACTATGCTTTTGTGCGACATGTGCCACATCACAGTTGTGCATTGGGTATTCGAACATCAAACCACCCTTTTCATGCAAGTGTGTTCGTGTTCTGACCCTCTCCCGCGTTATTCTTTTTGCCAAATTTATAAACAACACACGATGGATGTAGAAACCATCTGCGATTGGGTACGCAATAGACACGGTTCGGTCAGACTACTTGTGTGCCACGCCCGTGCCCTAGAGTCCCTCACATCAGCACAGTAGATTGGGCTCCACGAGGCTTGCCTCCCAGTCTTAAAAATATCTATTGCCTCGTAATCTCGAAAATATCTACCGCCTGGAAGGTTTTAATGTTTGATAGCACACGATTAGTATGTGTGGACCGTGTGTGATGTCTGTTACTCTCGCCCTGCTTCAGTCCCTTGATTCAAACTTTTGGTAGCCCCGGCATTTTACTCTCGCCTCTGCATCCCTCGCAATCTTAAAAATATCTGCTTGCCCTTGATTCAAATTTTCAGTTGCCCCGGCATTTTACTCCCGCCTCTGCATCCCTCACAATCTAAAAAATATCTGCTCGCCCTTGATCCAAATTTTCAGTAGCCTCGCCTTGTTACTCCTGCCTAGTAAAATTTTCAGTTGCCGCATTATTTCCTCAAAAACCAGCTTGCCCCCCTCCACACACACCACACACTCCCCAAAACCTCCGCTCACACAGACACACACCATCCCTCCCTCGCTCGAAACCATTGGTAGGTCGTCGCCGCCTCCATCCTCAATCTCTGCCTGTGTGTCGGGGAGCTCGAGGAGCCAATGGCCAAAAAGAGGTTTATCGCGGCCTCTTCACCCGACGCTGGCGAGGTGGCCGCCGAGGTGTCCCCGTCGTCCTCCGCGGGCTCTTTATCGATCCGCCATCACCGGTCGCCTGATCCACCCGGCGCCGTGCCCCTATGCCGGTTCGAGGACTTCCCCGTCCTCCCTTGGGCCCGGCCGCCGACGAGGTCCTACCTCGGGGTCCTGCAGCGGCGATGGGGGACGTTGGTCGCCGAGATTACGGATCGGGAGACCCACACCCGCCGGTGGCTCGGTAGCTTCCACACGGCTGAGCTCGCGGCCATGGAGTACTACCGCTGGCAGGTCCGCTACCATGGCGCGGCGGCTAGGCTCAATTTCCCCTTCGGCACACGTCCGTCCGACCTTGTTCTGCTGGAGCCGGGGGTGGTGAGCTCGACTATGGCGCAGGAGGACCGCGAGGCATGGGAACGCCTCGAGACCGAGGCCGCCAATGAGGCCTACATGCAAGTGCTCCGCCGGCAGCACCCGGAGCTCGTGGAGGCGGAGCGGGTGATCTTTGCCGGCGCGGAGGGCGGCGTGGTTATCGTGCTCTCCTTTGATGACAAGGTCGAAGGCGGCGAGGACGGCAGCACGGAGGGCGGCGAGGTGGGCGGCAAGGACGAGGAGATCGACGTCAACGAGTGGAGGAGTGTCTTCCCCAACAACCCCAAGGACGGCACCGACCCGGACCCGGCTCGCGGCACACCGTACCTGACGAGGAAGGATTGGCTCGACCTCCACTTCGACCGAAAGTAGTTTAGCGTAGTTTAAATTTATGTTTTATGTTCGGTTATGCAAAACTATCTATGTTTAGGTTTGAATGCATGCTACTATCGGTTGAACCTGCTTTAAACTTGATCAAATTGAAGTTTACAACATTAAGTTTAGGGGATTGACCAGAAACGGCCAAAAATTGTTGGAGTGTATATATATACCCACTAAGGGTTTGAGTTCATTAACTTTTAAAGGATCGGCTAGAGATGGCCTTATGCCTTGTTTATTTTAGTTCTTCACAATGTGATGCTCTATATGTGCAACTATTTGTCATGCAGTTCAATTTCATCAATAACAGTTTCAACAATACCACTATGAATTACGATATTTGGTTGTTGTTAAGGATGTTGGAGTTAACATGCCTTTTTGTTTTTTCAACAATAACTAGTGTACTTTAGACCTGCATAATACCAATATGAATGACTATTTGCTTGTTTTTAAATGTTATGCCTGATGCAGTTAACACACATTTCCACTTCTTGTTTTGCTTAACTAGCGTGCTTAAGCCTGCACACTGAAGCTATAATTTGTAGATTATGTTGTCTACCATGGATATATTTGGTCGATGTTTAGCCTGCTGTGCTTAACATGCCTTTATATGTACTCATACAGGACAATATTGAGAACAATGCTGTTTTCCATCGATGTTAGTTTCATCGCATTGCTTATATGTACTCACTGTTCAGGATATCGGTAGCTGGTACATATAGCGTGGGGGGCTGATAAGGGATTAATCGTCGAATCGGACATTTCACTGAATATATCTGTAACCCATTTATTAGTAGGTTAACTAGGGTCATATTTAATATATCTGAGGCTACATAGCAACATGCATTGTACTGAATGACTAAATATGCAATCCCAGGCTACATAGCAACAAGGAAGAGTGTTACCTTAATGTTTTGATGATGTCTAGATATACATGTAATAAAATCATATAATGGGATGGAGGGAGTGTTGTACTACATCATTTTGCAATTGTTGTTTAGCTTCTAATGTTAACTTGGTGCTTTTAGGTACATATGTCATTGCCAAAGATCCACACTTCGACCGTTTTTGCGTATGGGGCAATGAGATATTCATGAACCAGCATCAAGTGAGGAAACTGATAAAGATTGTTATTAAAATGGGTCAAAAGATGTCAATCGAACTATTTGTTCACACTTTATGCAAGACAAAAGTGAAATGCAGGATGGTAAGTAAGAACTCTGTAGCCTTCTTTTTACTACCCGTAATGAGCTGTGTTAGAGAACAATGTCTGAATCTATTTTCCTTTGCAGTGGATCCTGAAGCAGTTTAGTCAAGATTACCTCTCAAACTACATGATTGGCGGCCGACCATCACAAGGGGTTGGACTAGAGTCATGTGTGCCTTCTGCATCCATGAGAGCACAATAGGGCCATTCCGCTTCACCTTGTTCGGCAACCAAAATGTCCGTCGCCTCTTTCTTTACCATCTGTAATAGTACAAGTATAGAACCCTTGTTCATCATTCTTTATTTGGTGCTTATGTAATTCTTAAACATATGTACCTGTGAATCGAATAATGCATTGGGTGTTTGAACCTGATGGGTATGAATAAAGCTATTGCCTACTTTCAAGTCCAAATTAGGTACCATTTTAAATAGAAACAATTAAATTAGGGCGAAATTACGGTGTGCATGTCATTACGGGACACACGGTCTATAAAGCACAGCGTGTGCGATATACATCATAATCCGACATGGTTCACAGAGAGGAAATGTGAGTAACAATGCACACAGTTGTCGTTTGCAAAGCGTGTGTTATGTCAAACACTATCACATACGATGCGGGAAAACTAAATGTGTGTGATTGTCTACCTATGGTACACGGTTTATAATCAGGAACTGTTTGTGATGTGCCAGGCATTGTAAACGTAGAGCCAGTTTGGTACGTGCATGGAATCTGCCCAGTTTTAGGTAAAACCACAAAACTCCGACTGCGGATGGCAATGCGAGCACAAACGAGTAGCAAGGATGAAGCATTTGGGGTATTCGAGATATCGGAAACGGTTATATAGGGACAGCTGTATGCATCAAGGCTCCCTATCCCTGACGGTTTCTGGGTGGTGTGGGAAGGACCCCCCTATCGCCCACACTCACTTGGCAACGGTTCCAAATGTCGTTGCGGAAAGGGGTTAAAAACCGTTTGTATAGCACCTCGCTGTACCAGTGCGTGTTTGTCACAGTAGGTCACGTTTTCTATCATGCATGTACATCCATGACGATTTTATGACAGAATCAAGATAGTCATACCTGTGCTGTCGTAGAAGTGTTCCATGACAATACCAAAATTATCATCACGGAAGTGTCCACTTCCATGACGATAAATGGCGCGTCATGGAAGCGCTTGCACCAAGGGTAACCAACACATGGCATCCACCATAACGAGTCACCGTTAAGCTATCAGGTTCCAGTTGGATCCGATAACCTGTTAACAGCCCGAGCCAATGGGGATTTTCCACGTGTAAAATTATCATTCGCCAACGGTTCCACGTGTCGGCTCAATGTTGGGACAGTTGTCATCCAGCAAATTGACGGGACGCGCCTATGATACGTTGACACGTGGCTCGGCCCAACAGTGGCCCATTCAGGTCAAAAGGCCGGCCCATTTGACCTAATCAATAGGTAATGGTGGGCCCACTTAAAGGCTGTTAATGGCCTATTC
Organism: Triticum aestivum; assembly: GCF_018294505.1. NCBI lineage: Eukaryota > Viridiplantae > Streptophyta > Magnoliopsida > Poales > Poaceae > Triticum > Triticum aestivum. The sequence continues at coordinate 259,765,382 of NC_057808.1, read as the reverse complement.
GCATATAGCCCATTTACAGCCCGCTAACTCGCGTCCCATTATGGCCTATCCGAATTAGGCCCAGTAGCGTCATCTGGACCGTCCAATATGATTTCAGCCCGTTGTAACTTCCAGCCCATGTATGGCCCATGACGTCTTTAGGCTTATATGAGGCCCTTTGTAACTCTTGGCCCATTAACGGCCCGTGGTGAAACTGGCCCGTAATGAACAATGTATCGCTTTATACCCATTAACGGCCCATTATCCCATTGGGCCGTTTCCAGCCCATGTTATCTTTCAGCCTTCTAACAGCCCATTTATTCTTGGGTTGATTTGCAGCATTCGATTACTTACGGTCCGTTATTGGCCCATTCCGGTTGTGGGCCAAATTCAGCCTGTGGTTAAAGTCGGCCCATTTGTGTCCCGTTAATCCGTTGGGCCGTTTTCATAGCGTCATCAAATACGACCCATTAACGATCTGGTATGCCTGTCAATAGAATCAAGCCCGTTATACTCATCGGCCTATTAACGACCCGTTATGGTCGGCCCATGAACGGGCGATTCCCACTCTAGCCCGTTTACGGCCCATAATGTGGTCCGTTATTGCCCCATGTTTGGCCAATCGATCATATGACACATAGAAGGCCCATTGATTCTACGGCCCGTAGAAGGCCCGTGGAGGCCCATGGTCACTACAACAGATAGCAGGACCATGGTGGCAACGGTCCATATGTAGCCCATGGTTATTGTGGCCTAGTTTTAAAAAATAGGTTATTGCGGCCACTAGCAAACCGCGGAAAAAGAACTGCACTGACTACAAGCAAACAAATAAACACAACAAGGAAATAAATAAGGAAGCAACTTGCGCTAGGCTATTACGGCTGTAAGTACATCTAGTGCCACCCTTAGTTGGTTTTGGAGTATTGATGACAAACGTGGTTGAGGGACTAATCTGTTTGTGAGAATTGCAGGATAACACAGGTAGAAGTCCCTCATTGATTCGGTTTACCTACCAGAGATGACCCCTAAAAATGTGTGAAGACATTGAAGACAATGGTGGTTCGTGAAGACATTCACGTCGAAGATAATGACGTGTGAAGACATTCACTTGAAGACAATGGAGTGCGAAGACATAGTTTCTTTCGTAGTTTCATTTTCTTCTTTCTTGACTCATAGGAACCACCGAACTGTTAAGTGGGGTCCAAGTGAACAAAGTCAGAAAAACTAATGTGATTCTCAAACCAAATCCTATGTCTTCGAGTGAAGACAATGCGAGTAAATCTTATCCAGAGTTGGATGAGTCAGCTTTGCTTGTAGCCCAAGTCAAGTTGCCGCATGTGTTTGAAATCCGACCATTGGACACATGTCGGTTCCTTAGTGACCCAGGGTTATTTCAGACATATCAGGTCGGGTTGCCTCCTGGCTATAAATAGCCCACCCCTACACCATAAATTGGTGGCTGCTAAGAGTTAGTGCATGGCTTTTGTCGTTTGAGAGCAACCCACCTCCGAAGCCTTTGAGAGAGAACCCTTGCGAGGACAAAGCCCAAAACACCCAGAGCCAAACAGTGTTAGGCATCAATGAAGTTTTTTTGTCTGTGTGATCTGAAGACTTATTACACTTGAGGACTGTGTATCCTCCAGCCGGTTAGGCGTCATGTTCTGAGGATCCAAGAGTCATTGTGGATAGCCGGTGAACAGGGTCTGTGAAGGTTTGGAAGTCTACCTTGAAGACTTACCAGAGTGACTGGGCGAGGACTAAGTGTCCTTAGCTCAAGGGGAATAAGGTGAAGACGCGGTCTTCTGAGTTTGATCTCAGCCTACCTAACTAGACGTACAGTTGTCACAACAATTGGAACTGGTCTACCAAATCATTGTCTTCATCAAGCTACTGGTGATATCACCTCCCTTTACTTACTGTTCAGTTTCATGAAGTCATTGCTTGGTTACCCTGTTAGGTTTCCCTGTGTGAAGACAATCTCTCTGTCTGCATAATTGGCTTCATACTGTCTCCCTATTCCAATCTGTTCTACCTAGCTGCTATTTGTCTTCATGCTTTCATTGTACTACTTACTTGACTATGGCATGTCTTGTGTAGCTTATCTTCCACTGCATATCATATAGGTTCAATTTGGTTGTCTGTCTTCGAAGACGTTGAGTCTTTGAAGACTTCATAAAAATCGCCTATTCAACCCCCTCTAGTCGATAACTAGCACTTTCAATTGGTATCAGAGCAAGGTGCTCCCTTGTTCTGTGTGATTCGGTTTAACCACCTGGAGTTTTAGCTATGTCAATTGTAGGGATAATCAAGGTCTCCGTTGCGTGCCCCATCTTCGATGACACTGATTACCCCTACTGGAAGAATAAGATGTGCATGCATCTTGAAGCCATTGACATTGACCTCTGGTATGTCGTCAAGACTAGCATTCCCAAAGTCGGTGAAGGCGTCATCGCTGCTGATGTTAAGAGGTTCACGCAACTGGACTCAACCACCAAGAACATCATTTGTGGTCATCTGACCAAAGGACAATATGGCCATGTGAGTTCTATGGAAACTGCGAAGCTAGTCTGGGACTTGCTGTCCAAGGTCAACGAAGGCGTCTCAACACAGAGAGACTCAAGGATAGATGTGCTTCGAAATCTCTTCAACCGGTTCAAGAGGAATGACAATGAGAATGTCCGGCTCACATTCGACCGCCTCACCGATATCACAAATGAGCTTCATGCTCTTGGCGCCACTGAAATCACCAAGCATGAGATAGTGAAGAAGCTACTGAGATCACTTGACAGCTCATTTGACACTTTGGCCTTGATGATCCAAGAGCGCCCTGACTTTAAAGATATCGATCCATCTGACATACTTGAGAGTCTCAACACACATGAGTTCCAGCTATCTGAGAAGATGGATAACTATGGTCCCAACTATGGTCGATCTCGTGCTTTGAAGGCAAAGGTTGTATCCTCATCTGAAGAAGAATCTGATTGTAGTTCTGATGATCCTGAAGACATTGGCAAAGAGCTAGCTATGCTTGTGAGAAAGTTCCAAAAGTTCTCCAAGAAGAATCGCTTCGGAAAGTCTTCAAGGTCCAGCTCCAAGAATGATGAGGCTTCCACTCATGACCACAAGAAGAGAACATGCCACAAATGCAAGAAGCCAGGTCACTACATATCTGAGTGTCCTCAATGGGACAAGGAAGAAAAGAAGAAGAAGAAGAAGAAGAAGAAGAGTAAGGAATATGACTCTGACGACATGAAGAAGAAGAAACCCGCAAAGTCTTCCTCAAAGTCTTATTCAAAGTCTTCTTCAAAGTGTTCATCCTACAAGAAGAGCTCATCTGGCAAGGCACGTGCTTTCATTGGGAAGGAAATGGATTCAGAGGAGGAGTCTGCTTCTGAGGAGGCAGAGGTGGAGTCTGAGGAGGAGTCTGATTCAGGCGTGGCAAGCCTAGCTCTAGCTTTGGCATTCGTCGCCAAGTCCATCTTCAACACTGAAGACAATGGTCACATCACCGACACTGAAGCCAATGACGAAGACAAATCTGCTCCAACCTACTGCTTTATGGCACAAGGTGCCAAGGTAAACTCTCGCGATGCCTACTTTTAGACCTCCAGTGAAGATGACTTTGAGTGTGAATCCAAACCCAGCTATAAGACACTTGCTAAAATTGCAACTAAACAACAAACTGCTATGGAACATATTCAAAAATTGCTAGACAAAAGTGATGACCTGTTGGACAAGGAAATGAATCGTACTCGGTCCTTAATCAAAGACATCAAAAATCTTCGCATTAAGTACGAAGAACTTGAAAGTCGCCATGAAACCCTATCAGCTACTCATAAGAAGCTTTCCTATGATTATCTTCAAAGGAAGCAAGATCTAGAGAAAGTTAGAGTGTCTCATGAAGATCTTCAAAAAGAAAACGATTCACTACTTGCTCAACGGATCAGTTCCGCTCAGGAAGAATTTTTGCCACCTTGTTTAAAATGTCTTGAGAGTAACAGTGTTGTCTCTATTGATGAATGTTCTACTGCTTCTGAAGTTGCAATATCTTCAACTTTTGATGTGGTAACTAACCCCTCTTCTGAGGACACCACTACTATTGCTGATGAGAATGCCAGGTTGAAGACATTGCTCGAAACAGGCATGTACAAAAGCCTCAAAGGGCATCAGACACTCTGTGATGTCCTCAAGAAACAGATTCTGAACTGAAACTGTAGGAAATAGGGTGTTGGTTTCGAGAGGAAAATGAATGATGATGGCTCCTACAGGAAGCCTGAGCAATGCCCCAAAACCACATGGGTTGCTACGAAGGGTCCTTAATTGGATCCATCCACTTTATCTGGTTTCACTTGTGCTAATCCCATCATCATTGATGAGTCCTTTGACTCAAACTATAAACTGTTGAAAAATCAGAACGGTGAAGTGTTAGCCAGGTTTATTGGAACTAACTGCAGGAATGGGTCTCCTATGAAGAAGATCTGGGTGCCTAAAAGTCATCTTGAGAAGCTTCCTGTGAATGTCATCATGACACCACAAGGGAAGAAGACAAACCCTAGAGCAAAGTCTTTATATGGCCCAAAGCCTTCATACAGACAGAGGACCTCACAAGGTCACCCTAAAGCCAATGTTTTGCAGGGAAACTATCATCAGACTCACAAGTTTAGAAAAATCTGAGAACTTTTCTACATATTCTTATGAGTACTATTCACCTCCTGCAAAACTATTTGCTAGGGCTCCAAAGCCAAAGTTCTCAGATGTTGCACTTAGACTCATTGCTTCTAAGCCACCCCTTGAGATGTGGGTGGTTAAGAAGAATTAACTTCTCTTGCAGGGAAGGGTCTCCAGCCGAAAATCATTGACTTCTGAAGAAAATGCTAGGGACCTAAAACATCTTGTGGGATGCAAGATAAAGTGCCAAAATGGTCTTACCATTTATTTCGTCCCTGGGTTTCTTGATGTGCATCCCATCTTACCATCCAAGAATCTTAATTTTGATAGTATGCTTGTCCGTCACATGTTTGTGCTTCACAATACTCTTGGTGAAGCCTATCACGCTAATTGCACTGTAGGGTACAACTCCGAAAGCTACTGGATGGATTATGGACAGTGGATGCACAAACCACGTGACTGGTGATCAAAGTCTTCTCATGGATTCAGCTCTCCGACCATCTACTAAAAGCCATATCACGTTTGCTGACACTGGTAAAAGCAAGGTATTGGGCCTAGGTAGAGTTGTCATCTCAAAGGATCAACACATGGATAAAGTGATGCTTGTTGAATCCCTCGGATACAACTTAATGTATGTCGCAATGCTATGTGATCTTGACATGATCGTGATATTTGGAAAATATCATTGTCTTGTGCTTATGGCTTCTGACAAATCTCTACTCTTCGAAGGTTATCGAAGAGGTGATCTGTATATGGTAGATTTCTCCGCAGGATGAAAGCTTGCCGTATGCCTTCTAGCAAAACTTCAGAGTGTTGGCTCCGACATCGAAGGCTAGGACATGCGGGCATGAGGGACTTGCACACTCTCGTGAAGAAGAAGCATATCATTGGCATCGAGGGCGTCAGGTTCAAGAAGGATCATCTATGTGGTGCTTGTGAAGCTGGGAAGATGACTAGGGCCAAACATACCTCGAAGACAATCATGATGACATCACGTCTGATCAGAGAGACATCCCAAATGATTACGCCGCTATAGTCGTGTGAAAAAGGTTGACATCAACATTTAATCTGCCGATATGTTTGTGATAGGTACGTTATCGCACACGGCTCAAGAATGTAAAATGTGTGCGGTGCCTCTACTAATGCCAACGTGTCCATTTTCATAACTGTGCACGACTGGTATTCCTATCACGCACGCACACTTGTTTGAAACGTTTGCCGTATTACCATGAATCGCACACGCATATGAGACGAAACCGTGTGTGCGTCCGTCGGGCATCGCAAACATTTCACGTCAAAGAACCGTCTGTTCTCTTTTTTTCATCGCACACGCTGTTTTCTTTCTAACCGTGTGCACATTATTTTATTCGCTCCTATATATTTTTAGTTTTTCCTATGATTTATTATTCGAATTGGTAATTTTGTAATATGAAACATGCAATTCAAATTCTCAGCACAATGGTTCAACAACGAATCCATAAATAAAATTGTCAGTACAATATGTTCAGTAATTACAGGATTAGACTACAATTAACTATGATGAACCACAATATTTACAGGCGGTAAAGGTGAAGAGACAAGTGTAAATCATTTTGACTGCCGATGGTGTTGAAGAAGCGGAATGCCCATAATGTGCCTTCCTGCATGCCATAGGCACGAACAACTTTTGTCCAACCCCTTGTGACGATCGCCCGCCCATCCTTCACCCCCTTCAGGAAGACTTCTAGAGCATTATCATGGTAGCATGAATTACATACTTTAACGTTAGTTGCCTCCACTCCGGTCATGTAGTTTGCAAGGTAATCATCAGTATATAGCTTCGGAAACCACTGAAAAGAGAAAATATCAGATACTGAGGTCTAATAGAGTAACTTGTTGTGGGCAGGGGAAAAGGCAACACATTACTTACCATCCTAAAGTTCATTGTTGTCTTGGACAAAGTGTAACTAAAGAGCTTAATTCCCATCACCCGTTTCTTTTGCCTACCAATCTTTCTTAGTTTCCTCACTTGACGCTTGTTCACGAATATCTCATTGCCCCATATGCAAAAGGGATCGAAGCATGGATCAGTACCACTCATATATGTACCTACAAGCAACCAGTAAATGTTAGAAGCTAAACTGAGATTGCACAAATGATGTGAAATACAACTACCTACGTTCCTAAGTACAAGTATTTTTAGAGATTTCAATATGAACTACATACAGATGTATATAGAATTATAGATATAGTTTAGATTAGAATCTAGATTCACTCATTTTGCTCCTTATGTAGTCTATATTGGAATCTCTAAAAATACTTATATTTAGGAACAAATGGTGTATAAGACATGGGATGCAGCTAACCTCGACGGCAAACAACAGCATCACCCATTGTAGCCCTGTGTAAGTACATGAAAAGCCAATGTTAACTACAACAGGGTTAACATCCACCAAAAATAGCAAATAGTAATAAAACGCAACATTTGTAGTGATATCTTCACTGCGAAAGAGTAGCACGACAACAAAGGGACGGATTAAAAAATGGATACAACTGTTAATTGCAACAGGCTTAAAAGCATCCTAAGTCATGTTTTGTAAGTTTGTAGCCATTAAAATACAATTGTTTAAAAATGGATACAACTGTTAATTGCAACAGGTTTAATGGCCATTGAAACCTGTACTGATAAAAATGCAATTGGCAGAGTTAAACACTACAAAAAAAGACACATCCGTGACATTTTGGGCCGAACGAATTTTTTTTCTGTCATACTTATGACACTTCTACGACGATAATTGTGACAAAACCCGGTATCATCATAGATGTGGTGGGGTCCTACTTCTATGACAAAAAATCATGACAGAAAATGGGCTTTCCGTCCTGGGCGGGCCGGAGACGCAGCTGCATGACATTCTTTGGGCCGTCCATGACGGAAAAAACCGTGGTAGAAGCGAGGGCGCAGAAAATATCGGGGAGATCCCGGTTATGGTGGGTGATCGAGGGCCGAGCGATGCACGTTTCTCTCGTACGTACGCGCATGTGTGCGAGGCGTTGGGCCCTAACTGAACCCGAGCGAGGCGTTGGGCTCTAACTGAACCCGAGCGATTGCACTGCAGGCTACGCGTTACTGAACCCGAGCGATCGATCGATGGCTGTTATCTGAACCCGATCGAGCGATTCCTTCGCTACTGCTGCTAACCAAAGCCGATCGATGCTGCTTTTGGATGAACAGTGGGCGTTGCTGGGGGGGTTTGGATGAACTGTAACGACCCGAACCTGATAAGATTCGATGTCTCTGTGCTTACAGTGCTAGTCCCTGGATCGACTCGCTAGCACACACAGTACATATGAATATCAAATAACAAGTGCATCATTTACTATAACGTATGATCCAGAATTCATAAGGTATTATAAACTGAGTAGCACATAGCTAGCTTTATTCAATAATAACAGTGGAAAGATAGCATAATAAATGATGAATCCCATCAATGCCCACTGGCGAAAATGCTGAGTGAAGACTCGCGACCCTACTGTATCTCACTGATCATCTGAAAATCCTGCAACATGATAAGTTGCAGCCACAAAGGGTCAATACATTGAATGTATTGGCAAATTACACATAATGATAAAAGCAAACCTACATCTACCTGCAAAGTATGACAAACAAAACACTCAAGTTGGTTTCGCGTAAAACTACCTTCACCTACCTCCACGACATAGGCAAGGTGCAAACAACACAGATGATAAAGATTTTCAAGATGTCTCAAGTGCGCTCAGTCCTGGCGCATTCTCTAGGGACAATAGAGCGCTCAGCCAGTGACGCATTCACGTGAGAAAAATCCCTGACAACCCAAGTGCGCTCAGTCATGGCGCATTCTCTAGGGACAATAGAGCGCTCAGCCATTGACGCATTCACCTGAGAAAAAGTCCCGAGCGTACAGCTATAAAGACTCACCACTTCCATGCACCACTCGACACATACCCACGTCTACCATAGCAAATCCAAGCATACAATTAAACAATGCAAATAGGACACGCACATGGCGACAAGCAATATAAGAGTCATACCAAGCATATAACATATCATAACAGTGCAACACAGACATATAGGATGAGCATGATCAAAAGTGCAACTTGCCTAGAACGGTGTTGAAGTACTCTAACGCTTAATTCTGGTCCACTTCACACTCCGGACAATCCATACGATTAACGAAGGCACCGGTAAATAAACCATACTCACATAACACCACATTAAAGTCAACAACAAAAGGAATTCAAATTAAAACTTAAATAACAGAACATAACATTAGGTATCTACTATCTACATGCTAGTACGATCAAAATGCAAAAAGAATCAACTAATTTGGATCTACGGTTTAAAAGATATGGCCTCCGGAAGATTAAATTCAAATTTAAACAAATTCAAATTTGAACAGTGCAAAAGTTTGAAACTTTGGTTCTACTAGATGCTCCTGGTCAATATGAGTACACGGGAAAAAGAATCATCTAAATTGGAGTTATAGACTAAAAGATATACTTAAATGAAATTTTGGTATGAAATCTGCCCAAAATAAATTATGCTAATACAAATTTCTGGAAGAACTGCTGCGGCTGCTGTGGATGTGCCATGTGGCGTGATAGGATTAGTTGTGGCTGTTCGCTGCGAGGGCTAAAGAGCGGACGGTCGCAACATAAGGAAAAACGGTTCGAAAAAAAAAGATGATATAATCTCCACCGTTTAGCGAAGATCGGACGGATGGGGGCGACTCGCCGGAGAACAGAGGAGCTGCGCGCCGGACCTGAAGAAGACGACGGCGTGAGCGACCAGGGGGAAAGACGGCGATGGCTTCCGCGCGTCTCCGGCGGTGGAGGAAGGGATGGGTGGTCGCGGAACTCTCCTGTGAAGACAAAGGGGGCCTCGTCGGGGAGGATCACGCCCTCTGGTGGCGTCGATGGACTACTGGAGCGAAGGCGGCGGTGCTCTGCTTCTGGTCGAGGTTGTAGCGCTCGGTTCGGTGCTCCCTTGAGAAAAATATATATGAGGGAGATAGAACGAGGGAAGGGGAACACGACAGGGGAAAACAGGAGGTACTGGGAACCCGCGGTGGCGGCGAAATTCACCGTGAAAGCTTCTGTCGGCGGCGCAAGTCCAGCGAGATCGGGATGGAGGTATAGGGCACATGATCTTTTGATTTTTCCAAAAATCAGATGAGGAGCACACGGGCATCTATATATATGGGTCAACTTGGAGACGGGACTACAGATTTGAGTGAATCATCAACGGATTTGATCGGGATGAGCCTCCAGGAAGAACACGACAGAGGAAAAAGATGACGACTGGGCCCCTTTCGTCAGCGGCAGAGAGGAGGAAGAGAAAAAAACAATAGAAGAAGTGCGCTGCGGTCCGGGCTGACTGCTTCGCCGAAATGGGCCGGCCTGCTAGCTGCTTGACTGCGGCGGGCGAAGGGATAGCTGAGCCGCTGGTCGCGCACAGTGCTGGGCTGCCGCCCAGTAAACAATAAAAACTGTCTAAAATATTTATACCGCACAACAAATAAATATGTCTAAAATACAAAATACCTAATGCATTCCAAAATTAATACAAACACACAGTAAAAACATTATTACCACCATATAAAACAGTGAACATTTTTACAACACAAATAAAATTTTGGAAAAATATTTTATACAACAAAAGCTCATAAAGAACAATATAATAACAACTATATAATAAATTTGAGTTTCTATAAAGGCAAAATAATTTAGGTAGACACCAGAATATATTCTTAGTGTTTTCCAAATATAATTAATAGGGGATAAGTCATATTATCTCCACTCCAAATATATTGCCTTGAGTTGGAAAACACTTTAAATATTCAGAAAATAAAAAAATGCATAGAAATCATGATGAAAAATAATGATCCTATTAACATTCCGAATTTGAAAATTTGGGATGTTACAAATCTACCACCCTTAAAATGAATCTCGCCCCCAAGATTTGAAGAGGCTAGAAAGAAAAGACTAGGGTTGGGGTCTCCTTGAATATCCATTGTTCATCCGAGAGTGTGGAGTACTACCACCCTTAGAATAAGAGTGTGGAGTACTACCACCCTTAAAATTTGGAATCTTCTTTTGCAGTGTGTTTGTTGAGACCGATGAATTATGGGTTTATGATCAAGTTTATCTATGAACAATATTTGAATCTTCTCTGAATTCTTTTATGTATGATTGGTTATCTTTGCAAGTCTCTTTGAATTATCAGTTTGGTTTGGCCTACTAGATTGATCTTTCTTGCAATGGGAGAAGTGCTTAGCTTTGGGTTCAATCTTGCGGTGTCCTTTCCCAGTGACAGCAGAGGCAGCAAGGCAAGCATTGTATTGTTGCCATCGAGGATAACAAGATGGGGTTTATATCATATTGCATGAGTTTATCCCTCTACATCATGTCATCTTGCTTAAAGCGTTACTCTGTTCTTACGAACTTAATACTCTAGATGCATGTTGGATAGCGGTCGATGTGTGGAGTAATAGTAGTAGATGCAGGCAGGAGTCGGTCTACTTGTCTCGGACGTGATGCCTATATACATGATCATACCTAGATATTCTCATAACTATGCTTAATTCTATCAATTGTTCAACAGTAATTTGTTCACCCACCGTAATACTTATGCTCTCGAGAGAAGCCACTAGTGAAACCTATGGCCCCCGGGTCTATTTTCCATATTATTAATCTTCCAACACTTAGTTATTTTCATTGCCTTTTATTTTACTTTGCATCTTTATCATAAAAATACCAAAAATATTATCTTATCATATCTATCAGATCTCACTCTCGTAAGTGACTGTTGAGGGATTGACAACCCCTTTATCGCATTGGTTGCGAGGTTCTTGTTTGTTTGTGTAGGTGCGAGGGACTCGTGCGTGGTCTCCTACTGGATTGATACCTTGGTTCTCAAAAACCGAGGGAAATACTTACGCTACTTTACTGCATCACCCTTTCCTCTTCAAGGGAATTCCAACGCAGTGCTCAAGAGGTAAGAAGGATTTCTGGCACCGTTGCCGGGGAGATCTACGCCAAGTCAAGTCAAGTCAAGACCTACCAAGTACCCATCGCAAACTCATCTCCCTCGCATTACATTATTTGCCATTTGCCTCTCGTTTTCCTCTCCCCCACTTCACCCTTGCCGTTTTATTCGCCCTCTCTTTTCCGTTCGCCTCTTTTTCGCTTGCTTCTTGTTTGCTCGTGTGTTGGATTGCTTGCTTGTCACGATGGCTCAAGATAATACTAAATCGTGTTACTTTACCAATACCAACAACAATGGATTTCTTAGCACTCCGACTACTCCTCTTACCGATACCGAGTCTTGTGAAATTAATGCTGCTTTGTTGAATCTTGTCATGAAAGATCAATTTCGCCGGCCTTCCTAGTGAAGATGCCGCTAGTCATCTAAATAGCTTCGTTGATTTGTGTGATATGCAAAAGAAGAAAGATGTGGACAATGATATTGTTAAATTGAAGCTATTTCCTTTTTCGCTTAGAGATCGTGCTAAAGCTTGGTTTTCGTCTTTGCCTAAAAATAGTATTGATTCATGAAATAAGTGCAAAGATGCTTTTATCTCTAAGTATTTTCCTCCCGCTAAAATCATCTCTCTTCGAAACAATATTATGAATTTTAAGCAACTTGATCATGAACATGTTGCACAAGCTTGGGAGAGGATGAAATTAATGATACGTAATTGCCCTACACATGGTTTGAATCTTTGGATGATTATACAAAAATTTTATGCCGAATTTTAATTATGATAATTGCTCTTTAATAGATTGTATTTCCTTGTTGCAATCCGTGCTAAATTCTCCTCATGCTTATAGCCAAAATAAAGCTTTTACTAAACATATCGTTGATGCTTTGATGCAATCTTATGAAGAAAAACTTGAGTTGGAAGTTTCTATCCCTAGAAAACTTTATGATGAGTGGGAACCTACTATTAAAATTAAAATTAAAGATCATGAATGATATGCTTTGTGTGATTTGGGTGCTAGTGTTTCCACGATTCCAAAAACTTTATGCGATTTGCTAGGTTTCCGTGATTTTGATGATTGTTCTTTAAACTTGCACCTTGCGGATTCCACTATTAAGAAACCTATGGGAAGAATTAATGATGTTCTTATTGTTGCAAATAGGAACTATGTGCCCGTAAATTTCATTGTTCTTGATATAGATTGCAATCCTTCATGTCCTATTATTCTTGGTAGACCTTTCCTTAGAACGATTGGTGCAATTATTGATATGAAGGAAGGAAATATTAGATTCCAATTTCCGTTAAGGAAAGGCATGGAACACTTCCCTAGAAAGAAAATAAAATTACCTTATGAATCTATTATGAGAGCCACTTATGGATTGCCTACCAAAGATGACAATACCTAGATCTATCCTTGCTTTTATGCCTAGCTAGGGGCGTTAAACGATAGGGCTGGTTGGGAGACAATCCAATTTTATTTTTAGTTTTTTGCTTTTTGCTTCTGTTTAGGAATAAATATTTGATCTAGCCTCTGGTTAGATTTGTTTTTATGTTTTAATTAGTGTTTGTGCCAAGTTAAACCTATAGGATCTTCTTGGATGATAGTTATTTGATCTTGCTGAAAATTCCAGAAACTTTCTGTTCACGAAAACAATTGTTAAAAATGACCAGAACGTGATAAAATATTGATTCAAATTTCTTCTGATCAATAAACAAATTTTCTAGGTCGACCTATTTTGGCTGAATTTTTTGAGTTCCAGAAGTTTGCGTTAGTTTCATATTACTATAGACTGTTCTGTTTTTGACAGATTCTGTTTTTCGAGTGTTGTTTGCTTATTTTGATGAATCTATGGCTAGTAAAATAGTTTATAAACCATAGAGAAGGTGGAATACAGTATTTTTAACACCAATATAAATAAAGAATGTGTTCATTACAGTACCTTGAAGTGGTGTTTTGTTTTCTTTCGCTAACGGAGCTCACGGGATTTTCTATTAAGTTTTGTGTTGTGAAGTTTTCAAGTTTTTGGTAAAAGATTTGATGGATTATGGAACAAGGAGTGGCAAGAGACTAAGCTTGGGGATGCCCATGGCACCCCAAGATAATCTAAGGACACCAAAAAGCCAAAGCTTGGGGATGCCCCGGAAGGCATCCCCTCTTTCGTCTACTTCTATCGGTAACTTTACTTGGAGCTATATTTTTATTCACCACATGAAATGTGTTTTGCTTGGAGCGTCTTGTATTATTTGAGTCTTTATTTGTTAGTTTGACACAATCATACTTGCTGTACACACCTTTTGAGAGACACACACATGATTCGGAATTTGTTAGAATACTCTATGTGCTTCACTTATATCTTTTGAGCTATATAGTTTTTGCTCTAGTGCTTCACTTATAACTTTTAGAGCACGGTGGTGGATTTGCTTTATAGAAACTATTGTTCTTGCAATGGGAGAAGTGCTTAGCTTTGGGTTCAATCTTGCGGTGTCCTTTCCCAGTGACAGCAGAGGCAGCAAGGCACGTATTGTATTGTTGCCATCGAGGATAACAAGATGGGGTTTATATCATATTGCATGAGTTTATCCCTCTACATCATGTCATCTTGCTTAAAGCGTTACTCCGTTCTTACGAACTTAATACTCTAGATGCATGCCGGATAGCGGTCGATGTGTGGAGTAATAGTAGTACATGCAGGCAGGAGTCGGTCTACTTGTCTCGGACATGATGCCTATATACATGATCATACCTAGATATTCTCATAACTATGCTCAATTCTATCAATTGCTCAACAGTAATTTGTTCACCCACCGTAATACTTATGCTCTCGAGAGAAGCCACTAGTGAAACCTATGGCCCCCGGGTCTATTTTCCGTATTATTAATCTTCCAACACTTAGTTATTTTCATTGCCTTTTATTTTACTTTGCATCTTTATCATAAAAATACCAAAAATATTATCTTATCATATCTATCAGATCTCACTCTCGTAAGTGACCGTTGAGGGATTGACAACCCCTTTATCGCGTTGGTTGCGAGGTTCTTGTTTGTTTGTGTAGGTGCGAGGGACTCGTGCGTGGTCTCCTACTGGATTGATACCTTGGTTCTCAAAAACTGAGGGAAATACTTACGCTACTTTACTGCATCACCCTTTCCTCTTCAAGGGAAAACCAACGCAGTGTTCAAGAGGTAGCACGCCACACCCCTCCCGATGAACAGGACCCCCGTTTCGACCGTAGCGCTCCAACACAAGTCCGTTTCCTCCGTTTTGCGGTACGCCACACCCCTCCCGATCAACAGGACCCCCGTTTTGACCGTAGGAGGTCCGTTTCCTCCGTTTTGCGGTACGCCAGACCCCTCTCGATGAACAGGATCCAGTTTCGAAGGTGGCCGGTCGAACACAAGGCCGTTTCCTCCGTTCTGCGGTACGCCAGGCCTCGTTTCCATCGGTTGTTCCGTCCAAGCCCTCTCGATGAACACGACGACCCATTCCGTTCCGACCCAGCCGGTTGGCTCCCCATGAACACGACGACGACGATGTTTCTCCGTTCTGACCCAGCCATGTAGACGAGCCCTGGCCGTACGTACGCGCGAGTAGGCGTCCGAGACCCCGCCCGTATTTACGTACGTGGCCGTATTTACTTTCTTGCACCCTGGGCGCTGTACGTACGTGTACATGCTATGTGCGCGCCTCTACTACGACACGTGCGTGCCTCTACATCGACCAGTATGTACGTACACGTTCGCGACCAGAATGACAACGCTACGTACGCTTCGACCAGGTGGGTCCCGACTGTCAGGCACTTCCTTGCCTGCGAAGATGTAGCTGGTGGGTCCCAGCAGTCAGGGGGGCGGATTGTTTTTTTGTTTTTGCCCGGACACACTTCCTTGCGTGCGAAGATGTAGCTGGTGGGTCCCAACAGTCAGGGGGAAACATTTTTTTCACGAAATACGGTGGCCCGTCCGGTGGGTCCCTGCTGTTAGGTGGAGGAATAATTATTTTGCGCGTAATAAGGAGGCACTTCCTTGCTGCGGCCGTGGACCCAGCTGTCAGCCTCTCCACATACAGTCCACGTCCGATGGAAGCCGTTCCTTGACCACGCCGCGCCGAGAGCACCAGGGCGGTGGACGACGGCGAGGCCTAGGAAGGGGACGACGCGAACGCCGGGGAAGACGCGGCAGTGGATGCCCATGCGTAGAGAAGTATGAGGGTTCACTGGTTCGCTGCGGTCTGAGGCTGCCGTCGCCGCAGAATAACATGGGGTGTGGGTGAGTAGAGGGATGGCCTGGCCAGCGGTGGGAGTAGTAGGGGGCGGTGAGGCCTCTGCCACATCTCAGCCGGCCACGGGAGGCAGGAGCACGAGGCACGACCGGCGCTGGTTTGGGCGGCTGGAGCAAGAAGACCAGAGGTTGAAGAAGCACTACGGCCGTTGGATTGACATCGTACGATCACTGGAGCTAGAATCGTTCATATTGACTAAGTTGACAAAGCACTCCGTCCCCGACAACTTAGTAGGCCCACAAGTCAGCCTCCCACCAAGGTGGGTCCCAACTAGCAGGGGGAGTATTCATCTTTTTGTGCGTAATAAGGAGGCACTTCCGGTGGGTCCGAGCTGACAGCGGGGGGAACGTTTTTTTCACGAAATATGGTGGCCTGTCTGGTGGGTCCTAGCAGTCAGGGGGAAACATTTTTTTCGCCAAATACGGTGGCCCGTCCGCTGGGTCCCTGCTGTCAGGTGGAGGAATAATTATTTTCCGCGTAATAAGGAGGCACTTCCTTGCGGCTGCCGTGGACCCAGCTGTCAGCCTCTCCACGACAGTACTCTTCCGATGGAAGTCGTTCCTTGACCACGTTGACCACGCCGCGTTGAGAGCACCAGGGCGGTGGACAACGGCGAGGCCTAGGAAGGGGACGCAGAGCCGGGGAAGATGCGATAGTGGATGCCCATGCAGAGAGGAGTACGAGGGTTCACTGGTTCGGCTGCGGTGTGAGGCTGCCGTCGCCGTAGAATAACAGGGGGTGTGGGTGAGTAGAGGGATGCCCTCGCCAGCGGTGGGAGTAGTAGGGGGCGGTGATGCCTGCACGGGAGGCGGGAGCAGGCGGTCCCGCCGGCGCTGGATTTGCTGGCTGGAGCAAGAAGATCAGAGATTTAAGAAACACGACGGCCGTTGGATTGACATCCAACGTTATGTCTGCTAGAATCGTTTGTTGACGTATATAATAACTAAAAAAATCTTGCATACGCATCAACTTAATAGGCCCATAAGTCAGACCATTCCCTCTTTTTTAATAATTTATATATAGCTCATTGCGACTTCTTATGCAATTTATTGCAGTCCGTTTTTTTGGTTGGCCAGGGCCAATTTCGCATATTTCTGTGGGTTCCAAGCTATTTTTAATACCGAAATGTCACGCCAGGTTTAAAGTACTTTGAAGATATATTTAAATTAGGTTAATGCCCAGTGAAATAGGAATATGAAAATGTGAAAAAATTCAGAAACTATAAAGTAATTGCCAATTTGTCATCTGTTTTTATATTTACAACCCATTTCATATTACTTTCAAGATTCGCAGGCGTCTTGAAAGAGTTGCAGCCCATCAGGGCGTAGAAAAATAAGTAGGCCTGGATTGGGTATTCTTTAGAAAAAAGAAACTAGGCTCATTTTCACAAAGAAAAAATAGCTGGGCTGGTCACATGGTGAACATAAAATATAACCCTGGGCTAGACGGGCCACGGCCCAGTTCAAACCCTGCTCCGTCTCAATAATAACAAAAAAATACTGCTCGAGCTGCTACATCCCAGGTGTGAGCCGATCTTGTGCTGTTCTCTTGTCTATTGACTATATACGCTCACAATGTCGTGGGTCCCAGATGTCAGGAAAACACTAGGAGGAAGCATTTTATTTTTCCATACGCTGACATGGTGGGCCCTAATGTCATCCTCTCCACGTACTTCTGCCGATTCCTGTTGTTTGTTGACCATGTTGACAACGCGAGAGGGCGACGCCGCGGCGAGCGCACCAAAGCGCGCAGAGGATGACGACGAGGCCTCGGACGTTGGCGTTAACGATTTAGGAGACGGTGGGGCGGTGATGCATGCGCTGAGGCGCAGCTAGCCGTGGGAGGCGGAAGCAGGCGGCCCCGCCGGCACTCGTTTGGTTTTGGCGGCTGGAGGAAGACAGGACTGAAGAAACACGACAGACTGTAAAAGCAGCAGGAGTACTTAACAACCTTAACTGAAACCAGCAGGGGCACTTAACAACCATAGCTGAAAGCAGTATGAGTACTTATACAGGTTCAACCGTACAAAGCACGCCACGAACAGTGCTACTTTGCCTACAGTTAACCAAGGGTGTGGCCGCCAAGCCCCAGGACAAGGCCCAGGCGCCACCCCGCGCATCCACAACCTTCTGAAAGCGGCTTCATCTCGCAATGTGGTCAATAAATAGGATATTCGCTTTGGATCCATGGAAAAGCAGGAACATAATCTTCTGTCCTATTCTCCAAGATGGAGGGGCCTTCATTATTTGAGACCACCCATGAATAAGTATCTTTTCACCTCCAAGGGGAATGGAGTAGGTCGACATAAGCATCATGTTGTGACCAAGCACAAGTCTGACCCGACCATGGTCAGGCATCTGTATAGGAACAATAGAACTGGACAGTTTCTGTTTTAAGAAGATCACAGCTGTAAAACTGTGTATAAGCAATAGTTTATGAACAACATATATAACAGAAAATAGCTCGTACCATAAGTTTCTCGACACAATTGGTCCTGTTCAACGAGTGCAGCAGTGGCACACATATCCCACGTGGCCTTCCACCATTGAAACGCCCTACAAGGACCTCAAGACGATCAATAAAGTGTAGGAACTTGTGGATGTCGTCCCAGTCAACTTCAGGGCCATCAGTAACAGCCGAGTTGTTACAGAATAACAAACGAGCAGCCTACTTAACTCTGAAAAAACCTACACGTGCCACCAATTATAAGAAAGTATTAGTTAGAAGTAGCATCTTCGTGAGAGATTCGTTGCTACTTCTAAAGTTAAATTGTGACCAGTTAGACAGAATAGGTGGATTAAGAAGTAATCGAGGCAACAAGCAAGAACCAGATACAAAACTGACATGGATGAACAATTGGAACGACGTCGGGGTGGAAGATCGCAGTGAAGATGAGACCAGGTTCTGCTATTTCCATCAACATTCGTGCGCCAACTTTCAGTCCGTAACACTTGAGAAAGTTTATCCAAGTTCGGCCATAAAAAAAGCAGCGATCTTCTTGGTTCATGAACCCAACTCACTTATATCCATGGCTTGTCTTCACTGTTACCATTAAACTGGTGTATTCAGTTATGGCAAGGCCGAGCGTCTTGAGTACATGTGTTCTGGCAGAGCAAGGAATGCACTGTAGGAAGAATAATATGAGAACACAATGTATTCCCTATATCCAAATCTAGAAATACTTTCCTCCTTCACGTTAGTGTTGACCATGGTACTAGTACCTTTTATCCAAATATAGCAATCCAAATTTCCAAATTAGTCGACATCATGTTCAAAAACCCCCACCCTCCCGGATAGAAAAGAGGATTCTAGGAACATACTGTGCACGTTTTAAAATCCTGTGTTAGGATGAGAAGGAACAAGTGTGGCGTCTCGCCGAGGGCGCAGAAACCTATAGGGTCCTCGCACTTTGGGCACTTCAAATGAAACACACTAGATTCAGTTGGAAAAAAAATGCATCAACGGTGGCGGCTGCCATCCTAGGAGTACCCGCGACCAAGGGACTTGGATTTATCGGGGATGGATGAAGAATTCGTACCAGGTTCTCCAGGAGAAAACCCTATGCAATCGCCGAGCGGGGGTTTTCTCTGAACAAGCAGACAAGGGAGAAGGGATTCAGGCCGAGTGAAATATTGCCGCTTCGTCCGCCAGCTTATTGCTAAAGCTAGAAAGGTGGGGTTTTTTGTGATTTGACGGCTCATTGGGCATTAATGCTGCGCTACGACCGGGGGGTGTCTACCGTGCAGTTGTGCACTCTAATTTCGTGCATATGGCATGTGGACCCCGTTGCCGGATGCCCCACATATCAGCGCAAGGAAGTAGAAAGACATGAGTAACTAGTTATTACACATAAATATATTTTTGACAGAGAGATATTCCCTCTGTAAAGAAATATAAAGATCTTTTATATCACAACTTTATACATAAGAAAAATCAAGGGGAATATATATAACATATATAATTATAAAAAACAGAGTTTTTTTAACACGGTATAGACGAGTTGGTGATGATGGTGTGCCTGTCATCCTGCAATATAGGCCGTCCGATTTATATCTGACGGATAGGAAGGAAACTATGGCAATTTTGCAATAAGGTACCCACACACCTCTCCGCATTTGCAAATAAGGCCTTCCCTCGTTCATCCTTTTCTCTCACAAGGTAAAATACTCATACAAATGCATCTTGATGTTACGTGCAACGCACGGGCATTATGGGGGTTCAGCTGAGAAATACTCAAACAGGCTCACGGTTCTGGACTTTGGGCCATAGGCCGGTTGGGCCGGCATGTTTGGGGGCCCATGTGTTCTACCTTAGCGCTTTTCATATTGCAAGCGGTCGGTACGGCGCTGGTTTTAGATGCTGTCACAAGGCGAATACACAAAATTGAATAAAGCACAACAGCTGTTGGAATGAAATCAAACGACAGTTCCTAACCAGCAATCAGAGTTGCAATTCTATCAATGATACAGTCGTACTACTTATACACACAGGACACTTGTTTCACCATGCCAGAGTATTACATCAAAATCTCTCGGCGGATAGATCAGTTCGGCAGTACTGAAGAATTTTGAAGTTGATTTGGACCAGCTCTCCTTGCCGAGAAAGTTCGATTTTGACATCATCCCCTACCGCAAGATATGATTTATATTTGAACCTTGACCATCCTTTAGCATCAATCATCATGCGACCATCCTTTGTACTTACGGTATATTGAGCAGGTTCATTCACACCAAGGCTGCGCATGGTAAGAGAAACTTGGCCGCTGTCGCCCGGATTGTTGAACGACTCCCTCGTTGCTCTAGGAATTCTCTTTTTGCAAACAAGAAGACATACCCAAACAGTTAGATCAACACAGTGAATCATGCGAAACAACATGGAAATAAAAAAGAACGAAACACTTGGGCGGCCAATGCTTACCAAGAAGGTGGACATGTCGGTTTTTGTAAGGACTTTGGTATATGAAGTGCGAACTGCAGCCCAGTCTGTTGCCGGTGCAACTGCTCGTTCAGTTGCCGCTGCACGGGCCGGAGCAGATGCAAATGCAAGTGTTGGTGCAGGTGCCGAAGCCGCTGCTGCTGCCGGAGATGGTGCTCCTTGTAGAGCTGGTGCCGGTGTCGGAGCAGGTGCCGGTGTCGATGCCCGATCCTCCGGTAGATCAGCCTGATCTGCTGACGCGGTCGGTGCCCAATCCTCAGCTGGATCAGACTGAGCTGCTGCCGCTGACAGTGCTAGAGCAACTGCCGGTGCTCGATCCGTTGCTGAAGGTGGTACTGATGTGCGAGACAGCGGCGACCGTGTCTGGTCTGCTATGATCATCTTTCTAACTTGACTAGGCTTCGTGACCGTGATCCAGTTTTTTTTCTTCATTTCTTTTAAACGCGAGAAGGACTAATTGTGGCGTTTTTGTTAAACCAAACTGCAGTTCATCATAGGGATTCAGCTTGTACTCAGACAACAGACTGATCCAATTTTTTCCAGTAATATAAGTGATGGACACTGCCTTTGTTACTGACACGACAGAAGAAGTGAAACCTGCAAAAATAGCCATCATAGAGCAAACCAAACGGTTTATTCTGTGATGAATGTCACATGGCAAAACCTGCATCGTAAAATTGCAGGAAAAGAAAGAAAACATGACATTAAATCAATAAGATTTAGACAGTAAATCAATAAGATTTACTTGATGTGACACGGGTGAATCCTTACCAGGAAATCACTATGTTGAAGTACTAAACAGAAGATTGATTGTCCAACTACGGGTGGCATGCAGGGGCCCCGCCTACTCCCACAAGCAGGACAGTCCAAAGGTCGTGACAAATCGTATGGACCAAACATCCATGGGACTGGAAATCCTGGTGGGTGCGATAAACCCCGCAATGCATACAGATATTGGAGTGTAACCATAATTGATAAACTGTCCTCACAAAAAAGATGATCTGGATACTTCAAAATATACAGACTGAATTGAGTGGACAGACATTAACATAGACCGTTCTCAGGACTGACCACACATCAAAAGCGGCAGTACTAATAAACAATACAGGGTTCACAAACACAAATCAAGTACTGAACAATAGTACTTACTACAGACAAGCAAAGTTGCACTAATTAAACTCTGCAGACTATTTCTTGCCACCGACCTACGGGATGAACCCCGCATAACTGACTAGGCCATGGACTTCGTGAGAGATGTCTACATGCACCATCACCATCTTGTCAACCTTGGAGAACCTAACAGAGTGGTCTTTCCACTCATAAACATGATCATGAAGACAGGCCGCATCAGATTTCTTGGGAAGCTTTACAAGAACCACACCCTTCGTAATCGAAGGCACAACCAGGAAATTGTTATGGTCAAGTACAATCTCGAGAACACGCCTGACAACAATGCTACAGGAAAACACTAGTTTAGGACACGTGGCGACAAGGACACAGCAGCTGGATAGTTTAGCAGTAGAACTCATCCTTAGGTCTTCCAGTTCACACGGCATGACTTTGATAACTTCATCTCCACCGCGGACCTGGTTCTAATTCAAACAGAAACCATATTTTATTACTACCTCCGTTCAGAAATATAAGATGATTTTAGATATTATACTCCATATATGACTACATATACGCACAGAAATGAGTGAACAAAGACACTAGAACATGTCTTCAAAGACATGAGAGCAGAGGGATTACTTAAAATATCCATAACACAAGTTACTGAGGCAAATATACCCTCTTCAAAGGTAGCATTGATGTTCATAAAGTACTCCCTCCGTCCCAAAATTCTTGTCTTAGATTTGTCTAGATACAGATGTATCAAGTCACA
Organism: Triticum aestivum; assembly: GCF_018294505.1. Taxonomy (NCBI): domain Eukaryota; kingdom Viridiplantae; phylum Streptophyta; class Magnoliopsida; order Poales; family Poaceae; genus Triticum; species Triticum aestivum. The sequence continues at coordinate 259,742,644 of NC_057808.1, read as the reverse complement.
TTTTAGTATTAGATACATCCGTATCTAGGCAAATCTAAGACAAGAAATTTGGGACAGAGGGAGTAGTTGAAAGTAATCTATAAGAAATCAGTGTCAACCTCTCGCATGTTTTGGTCAAAAGAGGAATTTAGAACCATCATTTGGCACACAAAAATCACATGCAAGATCACCCAGAAAGTTGTACTACTAGTACTAGTACTGCGTGTTAGATAAAAAACACGATCAAGATCGAGAAAAAGATCGTCAAGAAGAGATATTACCTGAACTTGCTTAATGAGGGATCCCGGAGAGGGGGGCTTGGACAGGGCGATGGCTTTGAGCTTGTCTACGGTAGTCTCGGCGGGGTGCTTGCGCTTCTTCGTACCATGAGCCTCGGCGGTTTTGGCCAGAGCCATAGACATCACTTCGGCCGGTGCTCCAGCGTCCATCAAGAAACTGTCGAATAGAAATAAAAGAAGAGAAACCATAATCACAAACCCAAAAGAAGAAAAGAGAGGGAGTTATAGGATCAGTCTCGGGGTTGCAAGACCGGGCCTTGGCCAGAATCAACACCATTGATGTGCTCACCTTTCCTTCTTTGGGAGAGAAGAACAATGGCAGAAGCAAGTCGGGGTTTTCTTGAAGAAACGAGGAACAAGATGAGGGAGAAGCGAGGGTTGGGTAGAGAGGAAGCTGAGAGAGAAGAGTGAAATGATGGTTGCTTCATCCGTACAACTTACTACTGGAAAGGAGGGGCTTTTGTGATTTGACGGCTCATTGGGCATTACTGCGGCGCTTCGATCGGGGTAGTTTACCGTCACTCTACTACAGAGTAATTTAGTGCATGGATGGTGGACCCCGATGCTGGCTGTCCCACACGTCGGCGAAAGTGAGTAATTTAGTGCATGGCTGGAGGAGGATCCGCACGGTAGAGTGTGTCCACTGTTTTTCTGAAGAAAAAATGATTACAACAAGCGTTTCCACTCTTACGACGGAGGAGTGCGAAACAGGGCAGCCACTTGAATATACACAGTGCTCCTACTACTAGGCATGTGCAGTGGTTCATACGTCAGTACTACATAATCTTGTTGCTAGTGTAGTAAGATATGATGACAACAAATGATGTTGTGCGCATGTCAACTATATGAACAGTAATGTAGTAACATAGTACCGCTTTCTCGACTGTCCGGTCGAGAATGAACGGTGAGATCAATGTTAACAGAACTAGGTCTACAACGCACGGAGAGTACGGTGCTACAGTACTCCACGAAACATGAACCATATGAAGCACGAATAGTGTTAGGCAGGGTGTATGAAGGGTGCATGGGATGGGAGCAAAAGTTCCCTTCTCGACCGACTTTTGGGTGTTTGGCAGAGTGCATGAAGGGTGCATGAGTCCACACTAGTAGGTTAACACAAATACACGAAGAGGAAACAACTACTCCGTCTAGGTGTGTAAGTCATCTTACGTTGTGCACTGCGACCAAGGCAGAGAGGAAAACGAGAAAACTTAATGTCTTTTTGCTAATTAATAGCATTGCATGCAATGAACTAACCACTGCATGTCATGTTTATTAGTCTCAAGTTATTGAAAGCATGCATGGCCCACGTCTCTTATTGGTTGATATGTCACAAAACAAGAAACGGGGAGGGAGTTAATGTACCATGCCTAAGTGTTTTGGGATTATTTGGTTTTCGTAAGGTGACTTACACACTATATTGAGATGAGAATGCAACCAAACACACCCACACGCTTTGTGCTACAGTGACTGATCTGCACCGTCTGAGTTTGATCCAACGGTCATGTTGCGCCGAGACATGGACATGCCCATGCAGAGGGCGCCTACACACCACCGAAGTCCCTCTGCTTCTCGAGGCGCACGACGTTGGTGATGCAGGGGGCGAAACGGCTGAAAGGCAATGCAATCTACGGGAAGGCGGAGGGAGCCAGCCGAGGAGCGGGGAATCTTTTGGTTTTGACCATGGTAAAACACCAGTCGACGACTTCTCACATTAGGGATCAGTGGGTTTTACAGGCGGAGTCATCGTGACTAATTGCTGCCGCACCTGCTCCAGTCAATCAAAAAATTAAAAATCCTGCCGCGCCTTCTCCCGTCAATCAAAAATTAAAAATCCTGCCACACTCAAACACCAGAGCAACACCGCAGTGGATGTTTAAATTTACCTGCCGGCAAGTAGATAAAAAAAGGGGTGAAAATACAAATGTGGCGGCGGTCTAGCTAATCGGTTGAACTAGCCCAACTAGCTAGCAACCGTGCTTCACTGATGTACTCAGCGGGAAAAGTGGTCTTTCATGATTTGATGACTCATTTATTTACTTGCTTCGGCGAAAACGCGCGGTAGGGCGTCCCACGTCAGGAAGAATATATGCGTGCACCACCCGGGAGGACCCCGAAACCGCACGGTAGGGTGTGCCATGTCTCGGCACGGAGGAAAAATGTGCGTGTAGAAATTTACTGTATCAGATGTAGTACCTATGGTTCGACCTCAGGACCCAGCCAGTCGGTCGAAAACACCCCGCTAGCCACACAGCTTCATCATGCTAACATGGCACGGAGGATAGGTGTGGTTAGCTCCGTCTCGACCAGCCACAACGTCTCTTGTTCTAGGCGATTCTTCTATTTTCCAAGCTTTTTTTTAGTTGTAAGAACACCACAGCAAGCTAGCGCCGCTCTTTGTTTGTGCCCGTGCAAAGGTTAGACGATGGACAGAAGAGAGAGATCGCAGACCTGGGACCCACCAGTAAGTGAGTCAACAGTCATGCACGTGTAGACGAGGCACTCCCTCTACTCTACTCAACGTAATACTGTATAAAATCAAGTTATGGGACAAAGCCAACAACCGTTGTTGTTTCAGGATATCGAGTTACGCTTTGTAGTCCAGGTTGCCAGTTCGAATCTCGTCTGTCAGATTTGTTAGTTTTAGGTCCAAATTTGATTAATGACAAGTGGGACCCCCATGTGATGTTCCGATATTTCAGTGTAGGATGGTTTTTTTTTGAACAAACACTTTGCGCGGTTAGACAAGTAACGGCACAAGTTACACGTATTTTGCAAGTTTACGAACAAAAATGACAGCGGCATGGAATATCACATCCACCCCGTAGCTTAGATGCTATGGTGATACGAGTTTTTACACCGTTGGAAGTGAGATCCAATGGCTTGGGAGTAGTCTTTGTAATTATGCGCAATTTGCAAACTCTCCAAAGGTTTTTTTGCAAATAAAACATTCAGGCCTCGTGTGTGCCGCTGCATCTTGGATCCAACGGCTCCCCGTTGCTCATATTAGGTGCTCCCCGTAGCTTAATTACCTGCTACGGTGATATGAGCATCTAGGTCGTATGATCAGTGATCAGATGGCACATGCGTAGTACTTGTACTTTCTGCGCAATTCCCAAACTCTCTCAGCCGTATATTGCAAAAACATTCAAACCTCCTACTGTGGGCCGTTAGATCTCCGTGAACTCGTATCACCATAGAATCTACGGTGCGGGAGCACCTCATATTCTCCCGTGCGAGAAAACATAAGGTGCTCTCGCAGCTTGGATGCTACGGTGATACGAGCTTCGATGTCGTTTGATCTGAGATCCAATGGCATCTGAGCAGTCTTTGTGCTTGTAAGCAGTGGCCGAACTCTTTGGGGGCTTTTCTGCAAAAAACCCGAACCACCGAGGAGGCGTTGGGTCACAAATCCAACGGCTCCGAAGAGCTTGTATCACCAAAGCATCTAAGGTGTGGTAGCACATGATATTCTTACATACAGGAGAATACGATGTCCTCCTTCATCTTAGATGCTACGGTGATACGAGCTTCGAGGTCATTGGATATGGGATCCAAGGGCATCTGAGTAGTTTTTGTACAAATTGTATGCAATTCTCAAACTCATCAAGGTTTCCTGTAAAAATATTAAGACATCATGTGAGCTGCTATATCTCAGATCTACAAGCTCCAAGCAACTCGTATCGGCATATAGCATCTAAGGTATGGGGCACATGATATTCTCCCCGGGAGGAGGGGTGGGGGTGCACAACCAATCGGTGGTTGGGAGGGTGGGGACAAATATAATCTAAACAACCCTAAACAGAGCTTCACAATTTTATCTAAGGTCGAGGGGGTGACCCCCGACAATCATAGCTCCGCCTAATTAAACACAACATTTGCATGTACTGTAGTACTAGACTTAATATTCATGTTTCAGTTTCATGTTCATTTTAAATATTGAATTGAGGACCATGCATGTCTTACATTTTACTCCCTTCGTTCCTAAATATTAGTCTTTTTAGAGATTTCAAGTGGACTGGCACATAAGGATGTATATAGACATATTTTAGAGTGTAGATTCACTCATTTTGCTCCGTATGTAGTCGCTTGTTGAAATCTCTAAAAGACTAATATTTAGGAACAGAAGGAGTATTTTTGAATTCGTGTCATACATGCATGGTTTGGAAAAATAGATGCACTATACTTATTGGATTGTTGTTGTGTTCGTGTGTGGGTGTCTCTGTGTGTGTGTGTGTGTGTGTGGTCATATGCTTGATACATACAAAGTTTTCTCACCTCCATATTGTTCATCTTTTAAATTTGAATTTGCATTGAAAAACTTAGCAGGGATACCATGAAATGTGAAATCCACGTTGATATCACTATATCAAAAACTCACTCTAATTCAACAACTCATCATAAATCAATTACCACGTTGAGATTAGTATTTGTAAGGAAAATACGGGCATTGTAATACACATAGATTCGTTCGGCAACTTAAAAGGTTCCTTTCGTATTCTCGAATGGTAGGACCCAACGACGTACCAGCCAGACCTTGGCTCGTGTTGATCCTAAAAAAATAAAAAATAAAAAAACCGGGCTCGTGTCCTTCTGGTGGCGTGCGTGGTACGCACATTAGGCAACCCCAACCAGTCGAGCCTCCGCGTTTCGAGTCAAAATATCTGGCGGCCAAAATTCCAGCCCTAGGAAATTCCCCTCATGTCCCCGGTCCATAATGACTACCGATGAACAACGGAGGAATGCTTTAGTAACTAGACAACGTTGTGTTCAAAAAAATGTAACTAGACAACGTTACCTACCGTGCCGAGCACGGTTCAATTCCCTCGGTCGCCGCTCGCCAAGGTCACCCGTCAACTGCATTGCCTAGTACTACTACTACTACACCAGGATGAGCACAGAATTGAGCCCGTTTGTTCGTGCCTAGTACTTGAGTTAATATATCAGGCAATGCACTGGTACGGAGGGATTATCCTTTTGCTCTGCATATATAACTTGTATGAAGTCTAACTCAGCAAAATGTTTGACCAGATCCTTTCTTAAGAAATACAATAGGACAGATGTATGGCTTAAAAATTTATTGCATCATGCATGTTATGATATTGTTTTGAATCCTGGATCTTAAATTTCAGAAAATCCAAAAGTGACCATAAATTCTTGAAACTGAGCATGGTCACGTGATATGGCACAAATATTACTTCGTAATTTTTTTCTTCACACTACAAAAAAATACACTTCCGTGATGATACGTGTTTGTCACAGTAGGTCGCGTTTTTTGTCATGCATGTACATCCATGACAAATTTATGACAGAATCAAGATAGTCATACCTGTGCTGTCGTAGAAGTGTTCCATGACATTGCCAAAATTATCATCACGGAAGTGTCCACTTCCATGACGATAAATCGCGCGTCACAGAAGTGCTTTTATCAAGGGTGACCGACACGTGGCATCCACCGTAACGGAACGCCGTTAAGCTATCGGGTCGGGTTTTGGATCCGATAACCCGTTAACATCCCCGACCAATGGGGATTTTCCACGTGTAAAATCATCATTGGCTGGAGGAAACACGTGTCGGCTCATCGTTGGGACAGATGTCGTCCACTCATTGGACGGAAGGCGCCTATGATACGTCGACACGTGGCACGGCCCAACAGAGGCCCATTCCTGTGAAAAATCCGGCCCGTTTGACTTGGTCAAAAGGTGGCGGGGCGGCCCATGGAAAGCCTGTTAACGGCCTGTTCGCATATAGCCCGTTTACAGCCTGCTAACCCAAGGCCCGTTACGCCCTATCCGAATTAGGCCCAGTAGCATCATCTGGGCCATCCAATATGATTCCAGCCTGTTTTCACTTCTGGCGCATGTATGGCCCATGACGTCTTTCGGCCCATATGAGGCCCTATGTAACTCTTGGCCTATTAACGGCCTGTGGTGAAACTGGCCCGTGATGAACAATGTATCACTTTACACCCGTTAACGACCCGTGGTGAAACTGGCCCGTAATGAACAGTGTATCACTTTATACCCATTAATGGCCCGTTATTCCGTTGAGCCGTTTCCAGCCCATGTTATCTTTCGGCCTTCTCAGAGCCCATTTATTTGTGGGCTCATTTCCAGCGTTCGTTTACTTACGGCCCGTTACTATAATTTTCTGCTTGTGGGCCAAATTCAGCCCGTGGTTACAGTCGGCCCGTTTGTGGTCCGTTAATACGTTGGGCCGTTTTCATAGCGTCATCAAATACGGCCTATTAACGATGGCCCGTTATGGTCGGCCCATGAACGGACGATTCCAACTCTAGCCCATTGATGATACGGCCCGTAGAAGGCCCACTGTTTCTACGGCCAGTAGGAGGCCCAGTGTCACTACAGTAAATATTAGCCCATGGTTATTGTGGCCTAGTTTTAAAAAATAGGATATTGCAGCCACTAGCTAACCGCGGAAAAAGAACTGCAATGACTACAAGCAAACAAATAAACAAGACAACAAGGAAATAAATAAGCAAGCAACTAACGCTAGGCTATCACAGCTATTACACATATTACATCCACTGGGCATCAAAGTTCGCCACCAGTGCAAATATAGGGAACAAAGCAGCATATCATATACACTGGTTGTCAAAGTTGGCGACCAGCGCAAATAAACGCCGCAGCAAAACAAATCCAGAACTGAAACCACTTCAGAAGATCTCAAGAAACAATATCCTGGGTACCCATAATGCTGGCAAGATGCTTAGCAAGCTTATTAACTTTCTCTTGTTTGGCGCTTAAATCCTCCAGCGCTTGCTGTTGCACCAGAAAATATGCATCTGAATTCTGCAGGGACTTCCTTAGTCCTTCAGCTTCCTGTCGCAGCACATCTGATCGATGTCTTTCAACTTGAAGTTGAGACTCAAGAAGACGAACTGATTCAGGCAGCGAGTTCGAAGAGCTTGTGCCAGCAGTAGTGGCCAGTAACTCGAACACTACATCAAGACAGGACTTTTGGGTTCCCTCACTGTCGTCAAGATAGTTTTTATCAGCTTTCTTGGAGACCAACAGGGATGTCTCACTATCTTGAACCTTATCTGCATTACTTCCTTTACCATTGGATAACGCGGTACTGTTCTCCAATATTTTGTCCGCATTCTAAAAGAGAAACAAGCAGACACATCACATGTTTACCATGTTGTATATGAAACTCATTTTGGTAAATGAGTTCAATAGTAAAGTGGACAGGATAACAGCACGAAACAAACATATATCTATGTACCATGGTCACTTTATGGTCTATATCATTCTAGTTTTTGTTGCCAAATCAAGATAGAGACACAGTTCAAATAATATTTGTTCAAGACAAAGCAAAATAGACAGAATATAAGTGTGGGTAACTATAGAGCAATAACAACACTTTTAATGTGCATGACATGAGAACATAACTGTTTATTCAATTGAAACTGAAATCAACATAGAGCAGGTTACAACAGCAAACCAGTTAAAGAAACAGGTTAAAACATACCTGTTGCGCCATTGGAGTTTCAATTCCATCCTTCAAAATTGAAAATAGTTGGTATGAGTAAATACAGTAATGCAAGAGCAAAGGAGTATGAACCATAGCTACAGAACCTGACCTGAGAACAAATCTTCTTCTCCTTTAAGCGTTGAGTTGGGATTCGGAGTGGTGGTCCTCGTGCTTTGGGCACTGCAGTTCCCTTACTAACTGCTCGTGTTTGGGTGCTCTGTGGTGGAGACGGTGCTGTGTCAATTGGAACTGGGTTACTATCTGCCAGGGTTGAGGTTAGAAGGAGTGTAGCTGGTTCTTTGTCCAACTGGGTAGGGGTACAATCTGCGAGAGTCTGGGTTATGTGTGGTGGATCTGGTCCTTGGGCAAGTACAACTGTGGTTCTATCTGCATCAACTGGTAGCACTATCTTTTCTGAAGACTGTGTTGTTACTCCCTTAGATACTGCCATCACGCTCTCCAATTCAAATGGCTGATAAACAAGAAAAGTAATTGAAAGTATAGACATTGTATGATAGACAGGTGCAATGGATAGTGGGGAATAAAAGAGGGCATGAAATAATTCATATTTATGTTGTCTAACCAAACAGGATAGCATGACACAATTTCACATATATGATGGCTAACTAAACAGGATAGCATGACACAATTTCACATTATGATGGCTAACTAAAAAAGATGGAAAGACATGACATAACTATATAATGTGTTTATTAAATAGGTTGGCATGCCATAATTCACATACATTCACGGATAGAATGCCATAATTCAAAATATGATGGCTGTAAACACTAAACA